>NW_026937969.1:0-82251 GCF_032062105.1 Saccostrea cuccullata | reverse complement strand
TGTGATTTTCAAATCAGAGATGAATATATCAACATAAAGAGAATGCTTTAATATCATTATTTTTAATTTGATTGACCCATAATTGAAAAAAATTATTTTGATATAAATATTTATTTTAAAGGCAAAAATTTTATTGCATAATTCAAAATATATAAATGATGGTCAAGCAGAACACATGTATAATTTTTTTTCTCCTACACAGACTGACCCAGAGAAGGCATCAATGCCTAAAGATGGAACCGTGCATGAATTAACAAATAGGGTAAAAATAAGAATTATTCAAATTTGAAAAATGAAAAGTGATTTCATTTACTATTTTTGGTCAAATGATCTTCAGATACTTGGAAACTGATGTTTGATATATCAAAGATATCAGTAAAATGACGTTCATGTTAAAATACATGTAGTATATACATGTAAATAACATGATATCCAAGTTAGAGATATCAGTAAGCATGATTTTTGGATTTAGAAAAGTCAAAATACACAAACCTGATATATAAATACATTAGAATGATCAGAGATTTAACTGTTCATATGTTTCAGACCATCATATTTCTGGAACCACTCCTGGATTATGCAGACACTGCAGGAGCTATGTTACTTCTTCATGGTGGGTATAATTTTGTCAATTAAAATCTATCAAATTCCTTGTCAGTGTGAATTTTTTTTTATTCAAAAATAGGGGATTCATCCAGGTAGAAAATGTATGGATACCAGAAGTAAATTGTGTATAGATTGTTCCCAAAAAGTGCATTTAAAGTTCATATGGCAAATTTCTGCATTCATGTTTTTATTAAAACTATCACTTGAAAGGGTATAAATACATAGGGATATTAATGACTATTTTATTTTTTTCCCTCAGGAGAACAGGCAGCTCCCTCAGAGGCTGTTGATGCTAAAAAGAGTAAACTTAAACTTGCAGACTATATCAGTGAGTAATTGTTCTAGTCTTTCTCAGAAAGAGAGAGAGGGGTGCATATTGATCATAATTTCCAATGGCCATTGATTAATTCATGCTACTTAATGAAGGAGAGATATCATTACATACAGGTACATTTTATCTTTTTATCTGTTTATAAACACCTGTAATGCACCTCATTTGAATTTTCATTTTGAAGCCAAAACCTTGTCAGCTCTGGGTCTGAACTTGAGCAATAAAGCAGAGACCTACAGTGACCCGACCCTGAGACCTGTGTTCATGCTGAATAATTATCACTACATCCTCAAGTCACTCAAAAGGTGAGGAGAAACACTCTGATTGTGAATGCATCGAAATTTCCTACAATTTTTTTAAACAAGTTTTACCAATTATATATATATATATTTTTTAATTGTTTTATATGCCTGATGAATAGTATTGATGTTTAGATATTTTGACTTCCAAAATAATTTCTCATAATCATTAGCTTGAAAAAGTATACTGAATATATTGACACTTTTTGTACATTTATTGCATTCATTTATTTTTAAAATGTTTTGAATAGAAGTACATATTGAGTTTTATGTGTGTCAAGTATACATGTTTTTATCCAGATCTGGTTTGTTGGATCTTATTCACACCTGGAATAAAGATGTAGGACAATTCTATGAGGACAGAATCAATGAACAAAAGAAATCATACTCAGAAAGGTTTGATTCAAGTTCTAACTCACCAAGAATCTTTGAATATTGATTTATCTTTAGCTGTACTGTTATTTTAATCATACAAATAAATTGCAGACGATACGAAGGAATTCTTTTTTTTCTCCATTTTCAGTGAATTGTTGCATGTTAACAATTTTTGGTTATAGGGGGTGGATTAGTGATTAAGATCTTCCATTTTCATTACTTCTCTTATCTGAAAGACCTAAAAATGTTTTTAGAAAAAATGATTTTGTTTTACCGTATATGGTTTGTAGTGAAACTAAAAATAGAATGTTATGCCTGTTTTTCAGTTGGAGTCGAGTAATGCATTATATCACTGAGGTGAATGAACCAATATCTCAACAGAGAATCCAGGCCATGGAATCCAGCAGAGAAAGGGTCAGTCCATTTTCTAATACATATATAAAGATAAATAATGTGACCAACCAGAAGCATTTAGACAAATTTAATTCGCAAATTAAATAAGATTTACATGAATGTTTACTTCACTTTCAGTTTAATATTTCACTGGATATTGTTTGATTTAATTAAATCATTGGCAAATGTTAAAACTGGTATAAAATTTCTTTGTGATTTGACTTTATTGAATTATTGGCAATGTTAAAACTGGTATAAGATGTCTTTGAGACTTAATTGACAATGACAGGGCTTTGCGATCCCTGTGAGTATACCCTGTACATGGAATCACTTATTATCAAGTCAAGCCATAAAGTACTACAGTGGTTATACAGTGTACCGAAATTTGATATTATAAGTTGTCCGAATTTGCTGCCTTGTGCTATTATAGTGTATTAACTACTTGTATGCATTCTCTTGACTGTGATTTTATGTATTGAAATCTGAAATCTGTATGTAATATACAGTTCTAGATAGGATAGCCTCTCCATGACATTTCTTTGAATTCCAATATGCCCTTTTGTTCATGTAACATGTAGCTATAACATGTGTATTCACTTCAGCTGTGGAATTAGTTTTTGTAGTCTATGCTCATTGTATAAATTATTTTTGTTAATATTTTATATACCCTTACTTGAAATATGTCAAATTCCTATGAAGAATTTGATTAATTAAAAAATTCAAATTACCGATATTACTTAAATATATGCCCTGACTTGATTCTCTCAATTTTCATTTGTTATTGACTTCATATATTTCATGTACAATTACATTTCCCTTCTTTTGTCATTATTTAATCAAAAGAATATTTAAAATGAATTAGTTCAATGTGGAAAAAAAATCAAATTTACTTATGGTACATGTAAGCAAGACACACTAATCAAAATATTTACATGTATTTTTACTTTTAGTTGAAAGACAAGGAAAAACAAAACATAAAAGACAAATTTTCTGTGAGTATGCAAATTTACATTAGTATATACAGTAAAAAGAAAGAAAAGTTTCTGCCTTCTTTTTTAAGTAAGTAAGTAAAAGTGATATGCTATAGATAGTAACATCTCTTGCCTCTGTACATGTATTTGTGCCTTCATAACTTGCTGGTATTTACATCTTAAATGTCAATATTTCCAGGGTTTCAACAAAGAGTTGGAGGACATTCTACGAAGTCAGAAAGGATACGCCATTCCTGACCCAGAATTACGTGAACAAATGAAAAAGGACAACAAGGACTTTATCATTCCTTCCTACAGAATGTTCCTAGATAAATATAAAAGACTTAACTTTACAAAAAATCCCACCAAGTACATCAAATACTCTGTACAGGACGTGGCGGAAGTGGTGGATAAACTGTTTGATATGTCCGCTTAATTCTTCTTATAATTGTATATTGGCTTGTAACAATCTGTTTTACTATAAGTACTTGTGATAATATGAATACTAAGCATGTATCATTTGCAGTCTTTTAAGTTACATGTATTCATGTATTGCAGATGAAAAGGGAGTAAAGTAATAATAACATACAAACTAAATCCAACTACTGGGTAAAAATAACTTTAAACATACTTTTATCTATATCAAGATCAAAGCTATATTATTGTTACAAACTTGAGAAAAATTTGAAATACATAGAATGACTTTTGGTATTCAGATTCTTGATAATTAATACTTAAAACACAATACAACACTCTGAATGCAATCTTCGGAAACCAAGAGGAAGATACAGGGGGTTATCAAAAAGTTTGTGGATTGATGTGATAAAATTAATATGTAGTCTATGATTACAAAATTTATAAGGAACATAACACAACAAAAGTTTAGGAAGTGTTGAAAATTAAAGCTTGATAGAGTGTCATCAGGACACCTGATTTTTATGTGCAATATTTTATTTAAGATTTTTAATTGAAATAAATAAACAGAATTTAAAGCTATATATGCCGTATTAGTGTTTTATTTTAAAAGTAATAAATATATGTGGTGTCTCATCAAGTTATATAAGTTATATACTTTCTGCAAATAAGACAGTTCCACTCCATCACTTTTAAAAGTTATGAAATATTATTTGGTAAAAATTATTTTCTCTCCGTGTCGGATAAAAAACCGCCTCTTATTGAAATATTCATGATCACGTTGTCTCGCATGTTTACAGCAAACAATGGTCCAATCTCGTGAATGAACCGAAAAGCATGATGGTCTACTAAGTTTTTACTACAAACACGTGAGTTAGGGATTGTCTGAGAGCAACTAAGAGTTGGTTGCTTTTTGTACCGAGGAATAATCACGTGCAATTGTCTCCTCAATGGACATTTTCGGTTGGGTGAACTTCTACAGCTGTCAGCGACTATGGATAAAGAAGTGTGGAAACCATGTTGTGCCAAAATAAATAACCAATACAAACAAATGATATTAATTTGATCAATCAAAATGGTTATTAGATACATTCGATTCTGCATTTCTAAATGGTTAAAAACAACAAAAAGTATTCCACAGAATATCATATATGAATCTCCACAATGTACCAAATGCCAAAATCAGAATACTACTAAAAAAAATCATTATATTCTTTACATATGAACCACGGTATTTCTGACCCCTTGAAAATAATATAAAAAATCTTGCAAGTAGGTTATCAGCATTGTCTCGAGCTAATTCGAAAGTGAAATTTGGAGTTTGGCATTAAATTGTAGTGAATGAATAAAATTTAGTACTGATGGATATTGGAATTAAGCTATTTTACTTGTCAGATTTCTTCGAGCAGTTGATTTTTATTCTAATGTTCTATCCCCCCCCACCCACTTAAAAAAACGATGCTAACTATCTGAATTTTTTTTTCTTAATGGTGTTCATCGAAATGCTTGGTTGTGCCCTCAAACTGGAATAGTTTTCGAGGCCTGGAATTCCTTGACCAATTTTATTTTATTAGCCCAACAAGATGTATCATGGTATGTAAGATTCATCTACATATGTTATGTAGTTCATATTAAAAAAAACAAAAGGGATAATTGACGATATCCCAGTCAGGGTGTAAACATAGAAGTTTTAATTACTTTCCATACATTGTACTTTACATAAAATATCTTTTGCGCATAATGCGCTCCATACTGAAGATCCGTAAATGTTCACCCAACCGAAAATGTCCACTAGCAGTACAGCACGGGGAAACTCTAAACAAACGCACCTGTACAATGGAGTGGGGAAAACTTTAATTTTCATCATTGTTAATCATTTGTATGCAAATATGAGCATGGGATTAGTTGATAATAATGTACATAATGCATCAAGTCTTTCTGAGAGCGATTTAAAAAACTAGCATTTTTGAAAAACACATGTAGTATTTTATGTAGTAACCCATAAATACAACTCATTGAGCTGATTGGCCTATTTGTGTCCCTCACTGAACAGACGTCACAAAAAATATTTTCCTCGATCTGATGATTCTCGCAATGCTTTTCCCGCGTACATGTGCAGATCCAGGATAAAAGTCAGTCCTTTATAAATATGCATAAGAATATCGTGTTCTTTTCCTGATCAGTACTTTGTTAGTACCGAGTAAAATTTAGTCGAATTTACAAGAATGCTTCATTTTTGGTAGCTTATCATACTCCAGAATTTTTTGTTCGCTTTCAGCTGTGCAAAAATACTGTTTAACACGGCATACATATCTTTAAACTGCAGTTTTTCTTTATCATATAGAACATGATACTGTAAACAATATACAGTGGACCTTCAGATATCCGGATACTTCAGTATCTGGACGATTTTTCATCTGAACAGAATTTTTAAACATTATTTTGTCTTATTTAACTGATAATTCGGGTATCTGGTAGTTAGAATAATCTAACTGTGTCTCGGCACAGGCCCTCACCACTGTTAGAATACGTCCCATATACTTGCAACGTAGCGAATCGGAGCGGATCCGCTCCGAAACGATTTTGAAGAATTTAAAATGATTTGCACTGGGAATAACTACCAAAATAATCAAAACAAACCTTCTTGAGATTGCTTATGCCTTTTCCCCCAAAAAATAATCCATATAAATACGTAAAACCAATTAATTTTCTCAACGTTTTTCTCTCCATTCAAATGTTTACATTCGGAACTCTCTAGATTGTTCCTAGTAAATGCACTATCGCCCGTGTTTCTTTCTGCTACATTTCGAATACACGGAACGAATTCTATCGTTAAACCGGGTCCGTAGGACAATATCATTTTAACGATAGAACATTCTATCTAGGTATCTGGATGCTTCACATATCTGTAAAAATTGACAAGGAACCAGAGTCCAGATAAATGAGGCTCCACTGTACATGTACATTCTGTTTTGCTTGGTGGGTAAAGGCTGCAGATAGATTGAATTTGGCCATCAAATCTTTATGGAAGTTTGTTGTGTTAGTCCGTTTCTCCAAACGACTAGTTTATCTTTTAAGAAAGATAGGTGAGCTAGCAATTTTAAACACAGAAAGGAAGGTTCGTGATCAACTGTTTTTTTTTAAATTTTGTTCACCTCATATTTCTCACTTTGTATAATAAATGCTTGTATTAGTTGTGTTAATTTATGTTATGTTATTCATGTTCATGACTGTATGCCGACATGGTAATTGTCAATAAAGTGAATTGAATTGAATTGAATTGAATTTTTAAGGAGGATAGATTTATATTTTTTATGAAGAGTATTTTACAGAATTATATTAGTTGGAACTGCACTGTATCCTTAAATATCCATCAGATAAGTAATACTATGACCTTCAAACATATGCTAACTGGTATTGTTTACAACTGATTTTTCGCTCACCTGAGCCAAAGGCTCAAGTGAGCTTTTCTGATCACATTTTGTCTGGCGTCCGTCTGTCTGTCTGTCAGTAAACTTTTCACATTTTTGACTTCGTCTCAAGAACCCCTAGGCCATTTTCAACCAAACTTGCCACAAAGCATCTTTGGGTGAAGGGGATTCAAGTTTGTTCAAATGAAGGGCCACATCCTCATTCAAGGGGGAGATAATTGGGAATTAATTAGTGTAAATTCAAGTTTGTTCAAATCATGAACCCCAGGGGTTACAAGGGCGGGGCCAAAGTTTTACATAGAAATGTATAGGAAAATTCTTTAAAAATCTTCTTCTCAAGAATGACAAAGCCATAATTCATCATATTTATATGGAAGCATCCTCAGGTAGTGTAAATTCAAGTTTGTTTAAATCATGACCCTCCCGGGGATAAGGGGGGTCCACAATGGCCGACCAAAGTTTCACAGAGAAATATATAGGAAAATTCTTTAAAAATCTTCTTCTCCAGAATGACAAAGCCATATTTCATCATATTTATATAGAAGCATCCCCAGGTAGTGTAGATTCAAGTTTGTTCAAATCATGACCCCCTGGGGTATGATTGGGGGGCCAAAATGACCAACCATAGTTTTACATAGAAATATATAGGAAAATTCTTTAAAAATCTTCTTCTCAAGAATGACAAAGCCATATTTCATCATATTTATATGGAAGCATCCCCAGGTAGTGTAGATTCAAGTTTGTTCAAACCTGGGGTAGGGGGGGGGGGGCAAAATGGCTGACCAAAATTTACATAGAAATATATAGGAAAATTCTTCAAATATCATCTTCTCAAGAATAGCAAAGTCATGATTGGTCATGGGACTACTTTTGGATTTTAAACTTTTCAGTAATGAACCAATTTCTACTTTTCCTAGCCACAGTGCTCAGGTGAGCGATGTGGCCAATGGGCCTCTTGTTACAAGAGTCATTTTATCATTTTGTTGCATTGATAAGACTCGAATATATACGAACCAATATACGAACCCCCTAAGGTCATCTATGCAAGTTCAAGGTCACTGAAAGAAAAAAATTATAATTCATGATTGGTACATATCTTTATAATGGAAAAACTTGATTCTACTACTTCACACAAAGATGGACTATGACCTGAGGGTGTGTTATGGCCTGACCCAAGGTCATTTAAGTTGAAGGTTACTGAAAGAAAAATTTCATAATTATACCCTTCGCAAAAGAAGTTTGGGGGGGGGGGTATATAGGAATCACCTTGTCCATCTGTCAAGCTGTCTATCTGTCTGTGCAATTGTGTCCGGTCCATATCTTTCTTAAAGAGGGACATTAAAATCAACTACTCCACACTAAGATCGCCCTTGACCTAAGGGTGTGTCATGACCTTGACCCAAGGTCATTAGGGGAAGTTGAAGATCACTGGACGAAAAATGTCATAATTCGTGTCCGGTCCATATCGTTCGTATGGATAAACTTGGTAGGTTCTCATTTCACACAAAGATTGCCCATGACCCAAGGGTGTGTCATGATCTTGACCCAAGGTCATTTGGGGAAGTTCAAGGTCATTGGAAGAAAAATTTCATAATTCATGTCCGGTCCATATCTTTCTTATGGATAAACTTGGTAGGTTCTCATTTCACACAAAGTTGGCCAATAACCCAAGGGTGTGTCATGACCTTGACCCAAGGTCATTTGGGGAAGTTTAAGGTCACTGGAAGAAAAATTTAATAAATCATGTCTGGTCTGTATCTTTCTTATGGATAAACTTGGTAGGTTCTCATTTCACACAAAGATTGCCCATGACCCAAGGGTGTGTCATGACCTTGACCCAAGGTCATTTGGGAAGTTCAAGGTCACTGGAAGAAAAATTTCATTATTCGTGTTTGATACTACTTATCTTTATTATGGAAAAACTTCTGGAAAATCCAGTGGGGGGTATTTTGTCCCAGTTTGGACAGTTTTAGTTCATGTTTGGTAAATATCTTTCTTATGGAAAAACTTGGTAAATTCCTGTTTTACACAAAGATTGCTTATGTCTTGAGAGTGTGTCATGACCTAGATCCAAGGTCATTTGTGCAAGATTAAGGCCACTAAAAGGAAAAAGTTCATAATTTGTGCCTGGTCCATATCTCTCTTATGTATAAACTTAGAGGGTTCCTCATTAACACAAAGATTGCTTATGCCTTGAGGGTGTGTCATGACCTTGACACAAGGTCATTTATGCAAGTTCAAGGTCAATGACAGAAAAAGTTCATAATTTGTGTCTGGTCTGTATCCTTATTCTTTTTTTTTAATTATAAGGCTGTACCTTCGTTTCATTCATTAAAAATATACTGAGCAATAACATTTGCACTAAAAATGTTTTAGCCTTTCTCTCTTCTCTTGGATCCATAAAATATCACAGGCATTTGAAAAATGGACCCCCCCTCCACTTTTTTTCACTGAAAAAATGTAAGAGTGTTTAATAATCAAAAATATAAAATTCCCCCGTCAAACACATCTATATGTCGTTATATGCAAGCAGATTGTACTTTTTCTCACGTTTACAGAATGACCCTATTCGGTATAATAATGAAAGAAAAAGTGAGCTAGCTCACATACCCCACGCTCCCCCAAAACTTGACGGTGAAACACATAATGAAAGGCACAGTACACTTTAAATACATAGTATAGATCAAAAAGGGCAATAATTGCAAAAAAATCTTCACATCAAAATGTCTTACATATGAGGACATTTAAATGTGGAATGAAGTTTCTAGATAAATAATGGAATCAAATTTTCGTGGCATTATACAAATCCAAACATTAATTTGAAGTGGTTTGGGGGGGGGGAGAGAAATTTTTCTTGAATAATAGGCAAAACTCTTTGGGATAAAATAAACTATGTACAACAGTTTCAGAGGAGTGGTGCTGACAAACTGTTCATCTCTATATTCTAAATATGGCCAAAAAGTCTAAGTTGGAAAGTGTGGAAATTCCTGGAAAAATAAAGGAATTGGAATTTCCTGGTAATATGCACATCTACATATTGTGTCCTAAATATCTACAAAGTTTGACGAAATTCTGTGCAGCGGGTTATGAGGAGTTGTGCTGACAAACTGTTCATCTCTATATTCAAGGTATGGTCAAATGCCTTAATTAAAAAGTGCGGAAATTCCCGGAAAAAATAATGGAATCGGAATTTTCTGGTAATATGCACATCTACACATTGTGTCCTAAATATCTGCAGAGTTTGACGAAATTCTGTCCAGCGGTTTATGAGGAGTTGCGCTGACAAACTGTTCATCTCTATATTCAAGGTATGGACAAATGCCTAAGTTAAAAAGTGCAGATATTCCCGGAAAAAATAATGGAATCGGAATTTCCTGGTAATATGCACATCTACACATTGTGTCTTCAATACCTGCAAAGTTTGACGAAATTCTGTCCAGCGGGTTATGAGGAGTTGCGCTGACAAAAAAGAGGACTGACTGACGGACTGACTGACTGACGGACGGGTCAAAAACATTATACCTCCCGCAACTAGTTGCGTGGGATATAAGAATACACAAAGTAGTGTATTTTTATTATACCGAATAGGGTCATTCTTTAAACGTGAGAAAAAGTACAATCTGCTTGCATATAACGATATATAGATGTGTTTGACAGGGAAATTCTATATTTTTGAGATATTAAACACTCTTTCATTTTTTTCAGTGAAATAAAGGGGGGGGTATTATCCATACTTCAGGTGCCTGTGTAAAATATTCATGATTTGGCACCTCTGAAATACCCAGCGGCGGAGGTATTTGGTCCCTTTTGGACAGTTCTAGTTGGTATAGTCTATCTAAGTTGGTAGATAGGAAAAAGGCAAACCTTCATAGATGAGAATAGGGGAAAAAAATGAGAAATTAAACCAACAAAAACTAATATGTCCACTACGAGTCTTTATTTATTTCTTTACTCTTATAACACAATAGTTTATACGGTATTCGTTCATTTTTAATAATCAATCATGAACAGTATCGGTATCAGGTGTCAATTTCCTGAATATCAGCTCTAAAAAATATTTGTTATAACAAAGTCTTGAATTCGTTTTAACGAATTTAATTCATTATAACAAATTAAAGAATTCATTATAAATTTATAGAAATTGTTATAACAGATTAAAATCGTTATAACAAATTCATAGAAATTGTTATAACGAATTTAATTCGTTAAAACAAATTCTACAATTCGTTATATTGGATTCAAAAATATTTTTCGACAGGTCCTAAATGGGCTGAAATCCGACTTATACTAGATTTTTGATTTGATCTGGCTTTCGTAGATCTGTATACATTTCAAATTGTCAAAAAAGTAATTTGTTTTATGAAATTAATAATTTATTTTAACAAATTATTAATCTGTTATATCAAATTAATAATCTATTATAACTCCCCCCCCCATTTTTTTGCAAAGATAGACATATTCTATGCATTGAAAATTGGGGTTTACCTTTTTTTATTGGTTTAGTTCCCCCCATCCCATACACACTTTCAATGCTTCCGACGCCTAACGTGTTATGCTTCGTGTTTTGTCAATATATCCCCCATTTTTGAAATAGCTCCTTTAAAAATTTTATTCTCCATCATCGTCGGAAACTCACAGGTGATCTCGTCTTTACTTATCAAAGACGAGATCACCGTGGGTTTCCGACGATGATTCTCTATATGAAATCATCATTTTACCGCTCAGCGAACTTCTTGTGACAACTAAAGTCAAGATAAAGAAATCACGATTCCAAAAAGTCGCGCCCTCTTGCGGGAGAGTTACCTACCTTATGTATTGATGACGTCAAACGAGGATAAACGTAAGATTCACACATGACACAATGCACACGATTTGTTTTAGAAAACTTGCATTATTATATTTATACCCGATGTACTCAACGTGAATTAAATGAAGATGTTGACAATCGATGGGCAGGTTAAATCTACTTTCATTTTTGCGCTGATTGTTATGTAAACAATGATACATTACATGCACATAGAAAAGTCTTACTTGGTCATGTTTTCGTGTAACAGAATAACAGAACTGCACTCAACACAAGAGAAAGAGAGAGAGAGAGAGAGCAAATTCACAGTCCACATTACAAAAGGACACGCGACCGGAGGCCACAGGGGAACCCGTCCCCGGCTCCCCAAGAACCACCGCACTCCTCCTCATCCCGCAACAGGGCGTCCCAGCCCGCAAGACACACACAACGGGACAAACTATAATATACAAACAATACAAGAGGCCCATGGGCCACATCAGTCACCTGAGAAGCTTTGGCCATTCTGTTCTCTACCAGATTTCCCCCTTGTAATACATATTGTGACCCCACCCTACCTAACTAATAATAATTTACAAAATCTGAAATCTACACTACCCCAGTATGCTTCCATATAAGTTTCAGCTTTTATTTTCAGATTTTTGCTATATATTTCTATGTAAAACATTGAACCCACATTGTGGCCCTGCCCAACCCCCGGGGGTCATGATTTGAACAATTTAGAATCTACACTACCCAAGGATGCCTCCAAATAAGTTTCAGCTTCTCTGGCTCAGTGGTTCTTGAGAAGAAGATTTTCAAAGATTTTTCCTATATATTTCTATGTAAAACTTTGATTCCCCATTGTGGCCCCGCCCTACCCTGGGGGTCATGATTTGAACAATTTAGAATCTATACTACCCCAGGATGCTTCAATATAAGTTTTAGCTTCTCTGGCTCAATGGTTCTTGAGAAAAAGATTTTCAAGGATTTTTTCTATATATTTCTATGTAAAACATTGATTCCACATTGTGGCCCCGCCCAACCCCCGGGGGTCTTGATTTGAACAATTTAGAATCTACACTACCCCAAGATGCTTCAAAATAAGTTTCAGCTTCTGTGGCTCAGTGGTTCTTGAGAAGAAGATATTCAAAAAAATTTTATATATATTTCTATGTAAAAATTTGATTCCCCATTGTGGCCCCGCCCTATCCCTGTGGGTCATGATTTGAACAATTTAGAATTTACACTACCCAAGGATGCTTCCACATAAGTTTCAGCATCTCTGGCCCAGTGGTTCTTGAGAAGAAGATTTTCAAAGATTTTTCCTTTATATTTCTATGTAAAACATTGAACCCACATTGTGGCCCCGCCCAACCCCCGGGGGTCATGATTTGAACAATTTAGAATCTACACTACCCCAGGATGCTTCAAAAAAATGGATGATTCCATATGATCTTCATCTTTCCTGGCTCAGTGGTTCTTGAGAAGAAGATTTTCAAAGAATTTTTCTATATATTTCTATGTAAAACTTTGATTCCCCATTGTGGCCCCGCCCTATCCCCGGGGGTCATGATTTGAACAATTTAGAATCTACACTACCCCATGATGCTTTCACATAAGTTTCAGCTTAACTGGCCCAGTGGTTCTTGAGAGGAGATTTTTTAATGACCCAACCCTATTTTTGTCTTTTCTTGAATATCTCCCCTTGCGAGGAGATATGTCCCTTCATTTAAACAATTTAAATTCCCCTTCACCCAAGGATGCTTTGTACCAAGTTTGGTCGAAATTGGCCCAGTGGTTCTTGAGAAGAAGTCGAAAATGTGAAAGGTTTACAGACGGACGGACGGACGGACAGACAGACAGACGGACAAAATATGATCAGAAAAGCTCACTTGAGCCTGCGGCTCAGGTGAGCTTTACTAGTAAATGTTAACACCCAGCAGGGCCCATCTTTCACACATGCACATGCATTCACACAACAATAAATCTCTAAAAACCGATGTCTCTACAACAACAAAAATCACAGACCCAACAGTTCATAACACAGTCACTCATCCTCAAAGTCGCCTCGGAACACCACGAGGTCCCCCGCTGTCACCGTCCGATTCCTGTCGTCTACCAAGTGGTCCAACGCCGATACATCTAAATAGGCTCTGCATACTACATCAGGTACAACATCTACAGTGCGGCCAAGAAATCAGGATTATCTGTTCCTGATTCAGGTAAGTACAGGTACATTTTCCGGGCTGCACGTCCCGGCTATAGCATAATTAATCCACAAGGACCCCACCAACCAAGGCCCAAAAACACCCTAAAGTTCTAAAAAACCAGACCCGCTAACAAGGCGACGTTCTGTCCCCTCGCAGCGGCAACTCGACGGTAAAATTCTGCGATGCGCCTAGGGCCCATCGGAGTTTCAACTCCACAAGGAAAGTCGGGACTGTCCGACTCGACTAATGGTCGGTCCGTGGGAACAGCTCTGACAGCTGAACTGCAGACATATCTGCAATCTGACCTCCTATCCCAAAGAACACGGACCTGCCAGAATCAACCCAGAGCCTCACCTGCTCCGGTCCACCAGCAAAACCACGTATAAAGACACACCAGGATAGGAACGAACATCCCGTCCATCAATGTAAGACAATCTTGTGTAGGGACGCGGCCCAAAGAGTCGTCCGCAGTTCCCTTCACAACCAAAATCATCCCATTACTGAATGTCGCCTGGCGGAAGAATTCCGCCAGAACAAACCTCTGACACCTCTGGGTGGCTGGACCCGAATAGTCCAGCCCAATCTCCCCCACTAGGTAGTTCTTACTCCTACAAACTCCTACAACGTGGGCCACATCCGCCTGAAAACAAAGTCCGCAGACTCAGGAGAAATCCCCTGAGCTCCTCTCGGAAACCGTATGTCACACAACCCCCAACCAGCTCTCACGTCAACGGGGCGCTGGTCCTCACTCAATAATTCCCCCACAGTCTGTCCCCTACAAGCCGGGATCCTCCTTGGAAACCATAAACAATCAACAACTTGGACCAACGGGACCTGGGGGTCCGCGGACCAGGAAGGCCGCGGCGCTCCTCCGCTGGCGCCTTCCTCCGGCGTAACTACAACAACAACTGGGGGTTGCGGACTCTACGCTACAACGGTCGTAGTCACCAAGCTATCGCTAGAGCTAGGGAGGCTGTCCGGCACAAGAACCACCTCACTGACCATTGACTCGGGAAACAATTCATCCTCCCACGACTCCGCTACATTAGAGCGTGACCGCTCTAAGTAGTTCCACGTCCCCAGATCAGCTCCATTTAGCAAAATGGCTATAACCCTGGGATGTATATAAGCATCGCCACGTGAGGCAATTCCCCCATCCGCACTCTGCGGATTTCCGGCTCCAAGGGCGGCACAATACCCAAATGTGCAGAGAATCGGATCATCAGGTCTCTAACACATGCCGAAAACCCCCGCTCAACTCTCCCCATCCACTGAACTACCCACTGGCAGAGCTGCCCCAGCAACTCAAAATCGCTGGCTTTCTCAGGGGATACCCTGAGCAGTCGGGCTAACTCAAGAAGGAACTCAAGGAACACTTTAGGATCGTCAACCCCCCCTAGTGTGGTATTCCCAAATGTGAGCTAACATTAGGGTGGCCCCCGAGAACTTCATTCTGCATGCGTGAACTGCACATCTGAGGGTGCCCATAGTTCTAATACGGCGGGCTTCCGCCCCTCCGCACCTGTGGGTAATAACCTGAGTCTTGCATTAGATAACAACCCCGCACGCCCGACACCCTGGGGTCGGTGTGCGCTGGCTTCCTGCGACCTTGCAGGCTCCTGCTCTCCAAGACTCAGCTCTACCATCTCCGCCCAAGGGGGCCCGAGCCGAACAGGCTCTCCTCGCCCAGCTGGCGGCAAAGGGCGTGCTGCATCTGGGATCCCTGTAATAATCCCCCGACCTCTGGGCTCTCCGAGGTACCCTTTCGGCACTTCAGCATCACTCGCCGGTGCGGCCACTTCCGAATCCGCGTCGCTTCGTTCCCGCATCTCTTCCTCGTTGAAGCTTCCGCCCTCGAAGACAAACTCATCTTCCTTAGACATCACTTATGAACCTACAAAGACAGGTAATATAATCAAACCTATGTCTAATTTACTATTTCATGTACAAGCCTCCCTTAACCTGATGTAAACCCAACTGAGACTTGCACATGCTTCCGCATCACTGTGGAAACCTACCTTCTTTACCTAGCCATTGTCGACTCCGACGGGACTGCATTCGGGGCAGATATATTGAGGTACTGATTTGGCATAATCCTCACTTATACCTACACACCCAGGATGAAACCAGTCCCACTGCACTGCACTGCACCATCATCCCCTTGGGATTAGACTGTAAGCAAACACAATATTTTCTGGTTTTAGCTCCCTTAGTGGCTCTAGGTCTCTTGGGCGACTGAGGTTGTTTGGATTTATCTAGTCTTTCCCTAACCCGTTTGCGAGTACCAATACAAGGATCTACTGACTCCTCTGACTTGGGGCTAACTTTTGAGTGACCCCCACTCCCCGGGCTCTCAGGACTTATTCCTGACTCTGCGGTCCCCAGCGGTGCCACCACATCTTAAACAGGAGAACTATCCCCATCTCGGGCTACTTACTGTCTGGGCAACTTATTCTTATACCGTATAGCGGGTTATTTTAGCGGGGTGCTAATTTTGGCTTATTTTGGCGTTTTGAGGGCGGTCCGCTAAAATTTTAATCGCTAAAATAGTGAGTCAATATTTAACTTAGTCTTCTTAGTGTTCATCGGTAAAGAGATGAAACCCTGTGTCCGCAAAAATAAATTACGCCAAAATTATTGGGGTACCTTTCAGCAGGCAAAACGCCAAATTTTACACCCACCAAAAAACGCGCTATACGGTAATTAATTAACCATTTGGGGAGTTGCCTGGCCTCGCACCTCTTAAGCTTGTAATGATGCATGACCTTGACCTCGCGCCGAGATTTGACAACAAATATTGTGTCCTATTTGGCTTCGATCATGATCCCAGGACCCCTCCATACTGACTCTACCTTTTTTCCCGCATTGTGGCGCCAGTAAACCAAATCTCCGACCTTGAACATGCTGGTACGGACCTTAATGTCATGCGACTTTTTCATTGCCCTTTGAGCGACTTTTAGTTTCCCGCGGGCAATGTCGTGCGCAGTTTGAACATTTTCTTCTAGGTCACGTACATATTTGTCGACCTCACCCTCGTCCCCATTTTGAAAAGACGTGGAAGGCGGTGGGGCGAACATCAAGGTTGCTAGTATATTTACTTTTCTACCCAGCATGAGACGATTTGGAGTATACCTAATATGGCGGTTTACCGCCGACCGCAACGCTCCAGCCAATGGGCCTAGGTACCTGTCCCCTGACTTGGGCCGGCCATCTACGTAGCAACGAACCGCGTCCCTCAGGGTGCGGTTATAGCGCTCTACCTGGCCGTTCCCTGACGGACGGTAGGGTGTGGTCCTGGCTTTGTGTATCCCTAACATGGCGCAAATCTTACAGAACAGCTCGCTCTCGAAATTACGACCCTGGTCTGTGAAGATTTCGTAAGGATAGCCAAATCGAGAAAAGAAGTCATTGATAGCGGAACGAGCGGTAACTTCCGCTGTTTGAGACGGAAGCGAAATACACTCTACTCACTTGGTAAAGTTGTCTACCATCATAAGAATGTAATCGTTTCCGCTATCAGTTCGGGGAAGCGGCCCAAGAAAGTCAAGATGTACCCTTCCATCGGGCTTCCGGCTTGATAACTCTTGAGCTCGGATCTGTTCGGCAACGAACCTCGCTTATTCCTCGCACATACTTCGCAAGTTTTGACATATAACTTAATGTCCTTTGTCATGCGCCACCAGTAGAACTGTTGTTTAAGGCGTTCTTTAGTTCTCTGAATTCCCTGGTGACCGGAGGACGGTTTGTCGTGACATAAGTGCATGATCTCGGATCGGAGACTCCGCGGCACTAGGAGCCGACGGGACACATCCGAGTCATCTGGTATTCGCCAAATAACACTTGACTCGTCGAGATAGAAACAGTCTCGCTCCAGAAGATAGCACTTCTCTTCCGGACTGCAGATAATTACGTCACTTTCGGTAGGTAAGGTCCCAGACTCTAAGTACTGTCTCAGGTATACTATAGCTAAATCTGCAGAACTGTATGAAGACAGCGAAATTCCTGCAGTGTCACCTGTTAACTGACAGACTTGAGGACTAACTGTCTCAATCTTGGGATTTGAACTCGACATCCCACTGACATTAATCTGAAAACTGGGTAGTGCAGAAGCACTGGCGGTCGAGGGAGTATCTGTTGCAAAAACTAGAAACAATGGCCTGACGGAGAGTGGGATCTAACGATTCATAGTTACCCTCCTCAGCGGACAGACTTTCCGCTGGCACAGGCGTTTCGTCAAAAAGTTGGGAGAAAGGAATTACATCGTCTATTTCGGTGTTAAACTCAGGCCAACGCTCGTGGGCTCGGCGGCAATAATGGCATCCGCCGCAGGGCAAGTCTTCGACCCTAATTCTCTCGTCGAGTACCCCTGGCATGAATCGGGTACAGTATGTCCCGGGACAGAGCGTCGGCATTCACATGCTTCTTCCCCAGGCGGTGTACGATCCGCATGTTGTACTGGGTCAGTCCTTCGAGCCATCGAGCGATTTGGTTCTGCGGATGCTTGAAGTTCATTAGCCAGACCAGGCTATGGTGATCGGTCGGTCCTGACCGTGAACTCGCGACCTAGCAGGTAGTGGCGGAATTGTCTGTTAAACTTAATAACCGCCATTAGCTCTTTACGAGTAGTACAGTACCTGCGCTGTTCTGCGGTTAGCACAGCACTCCCATACCCTGTTGTTCTTTCTTTCCCACCCTGGACTTGGCTTAAGTCCCCGCCTACGGCATAATCCGAGGCATCAGTATCCTGGATGAAATGACCTGTACCGTTCGGTATCGCAAGAACTGGAGGTTTAGTCATTAACTGGATGAGTTCCGCAAAAGCATTATGCTGCCCCTCGCCCCACCGGAAACCGCTTTTTCCGGTAACCGCATACAGCGGAGCCGCAATTCTGGAGAAGTGAGGGATACAACTACGGTGATAATTGGGGAAGCCCAGAAAGCGCTCTACGCCCTTAACATCACGCGGAACTGGCCAGTCACGCACTGACTCAATGTACTGATCCCCCATCTCAACTCCGTGCTCGCTAACGGTTCTACCAAGGAACTCGACCTTAGTCTTAAACAGCTCGCATTTCCGAGGCTAGAATTTAAGACCATACGCTCGGAATCGCTCAAACACTTGTCGTAGGTTATCAAGGTGAGCCTGCACCAAAGATCCTAGGACTAGGATATCGTCTAAGAAAGCTAAGGCGATCTTCCAGTTAAGTCTGTGCAACACCAAATTTATGGCCCTAGCGAAGGTCGCGGGGGCATTACACAGACCAAACCCCATTCTAGTAAATTTGAATAAGCCGTATTGTGTTATAAAGGCAGTCTTTTTCCGGTCTTCCGGAGCTATTTTAACTTGCCAGTAAACCGCGTTAGCGTCGAGCTTGGAAAACCTGCGGTTTCCCGCTAGCGTGTCCATGCACTCCTCGATGAGTGGCAGAGGGTACTTGTCCTTGACTGTCACCTTATTCAGGGCTCTATAATCCATGCACACAACACTGCAGGAAATCGTAAGGTCCCTTTTCCCCTATTACACTATATACTCAATTTTGCTCAGATTGATTCAAGACCCTGTGTTTCGCTTAAGGTCTATGATGTAAGCGATTAGAGCTTCCTCGTCTGACGTCATAGTAAAGAAAAGTAACTTGAGTGCGCGAATTTTTGGAATCGTGTATAGTAATCATATTGTTTTTTCGACTATAAGAACAATCATTTATTAAACTAGGACTTGTGCCACTTAATTGATCTCGGCAGACTTTGGCACAAGAGCGCTTCTAACGGTTTTGAGTGGCGAAAAGGGCCCAATAGACACCTTTTCTAGGCGTCAAGTTTACCCTTATAATGTGAATATTAGTAAATTAGTTGGATTTTGCGCCCCGACGCCCAGAAACAATATCAGTTGGGCTCTTTCTGACACCAAAAATCATCAGGAGCGCCTTTGAGCCCTAGTGTTCAGGGCGCACAATTGGACTAGGCACAGTTCAGTTCAGTTATGGAATTCCCTCCTGTGTATATAAGGAGCACCGGAAAAGGTTGTTTCATAAAAGACAAAAATTAAACGGAATAAAGTGTTGACAGTTAGTAAAATCTATTCTATATAGTGCTATAAAAATAAAATTAGAGGTGATAGACAAACTAAAAAAAAAGCTTTACACACTGTACATCTCTAAAAGTATTTACATACTCAAACTTAATTTAAAAAAAAAACGAAATAAAAAAATAAAAAAAAGACTTAAAAAAAATTAGGGTCTGTTGGTTGTAAACTGTGTAATTTTTTTTAATAGTTTGAGCTCTGTGGCAATGTAGAGCGAATACCATGTTGCGGCTCGGGTTCTCTATAAATCCCTGTATTTTGTTGTCCCTGGAGGCAATCTATGCCCCATAGTAGCAATTAACACTCTGCCTTTCGACTGGCAAAACATTTTATGGATTTTTTGACTAAAAATAAAAGTTTTGAGAGTTTGAAGCGAGGCACCCAGAAATTAATGGCGGCATGTTATATATACATAAATCATTCATATTAAATGTTGTTACATATTTAATTAGAATTCGGGTGGTTTCGCTCCGATTACGTGTTCGCGCCGAGTGGTTTCGCTCCAATCACTTGTTCGCGCCGAGTGGATTCGCCTCGCATGGGTTCGCGCAACTGTATTACTGAAGATACCGCTATAATGAAAATTAACAAAATTCAAATTATTATATAACATATAAATTGTAAATTGTTGATCAAAAAGATTCCAATGGCAGTTATAATTTCCTATAATATCCTTAATATCGGTATTCTTTAATTCACATTTTGAATGAGTATTGTAAGTGGTACCAGTTGCCAATGTGTACCACTTGCCAATGTATCTGGTTTTGTCTATGTCATAGACAAACCCAGTGAATTTAAACTGTTTTGAGATACACACTCATGAAACTTGATGTGACTGGCTCAAAACAGTTTTACCTAGCACATTACTTTTGTATATTTTAAAATGACATTCTAAAGAAAAAGAGGAACCCGGTAGGGGGACATGCATTGCTTAAGCAATACTTTTAGAATGCTTGGTTTTCATTTATGCTGTAGCTGCAAATCAATTAAATTGCTATTTACAAAAGAATATGCACATATGCCTGGGGACAATAACTGAAGTGCTGTTGCTGATGCATCCAATTTACATTCTGTATGAATAGTGTAAGTGGTACCAGTTGCCAATGTCCCTGGTTTTGTCTATTCTATACACAAACCCAGTGGATTCAAACTATTTTGAGCCACTCACTCATACAAATTTATAATGACGTTGATAAAAAAAACTGCACATACATAAAAATCATACTGTCGGCCCCCAGGTTTTGCTCTCAACGCCGCTACAAAACATCACTGAATCCCAAAATCACACAGCAGGGGAAACAGAAGACAGCCAAGTTCACACAGCATGGATTACATAAAAGGTACACCCAAGATCACTCAGCATGGGTAAAGTATAATTCACGGCGTCCAGACCTCATCGGACAAACACTAGCAAACACCCAGCAGTATAAATAACTGACCAGACTATCTAAAACAAACATGTTCGACGAGTTTACGTTGATAAAAATAGAACAAGTACAACCCAGTGACCAATAGTGCGTAAGAAGGATATGGAAATAACGAACAGTATTCAATCTCAACGTCCATTAAACAAATATACAAAATAAGAGCAGAGCAAACACGGACCTCCGAAACATCAGAGGTGGGATCAGGTGCCATGGAGGAGTGAGCATCCCCTGCCGACCGGTCACACCCGCCGTGTGCTCGTTGTCATAATCAGGAAATAACGGAAAAAATCCGTGGTCAATTCAGTGTATAAATAATGGACTAACAATTGGTATGAAAAACGTCAGTCAGCATTTCATTCAATGATAAATTGTATTTGCTGACAAGGTCATTGTATCGACCATAGAATTTACGAAATGATGACTTTAAACGAGACTGTTGATATTCTTGTTTCATCAACTTGCTTGTCAATAATTTACCTCGTTTAAGAAATTGTTCATACGTAGAGCATGCTCTAGCGTATCGAATCAACTGAGATATAAATACTCCGTATGCAGGTGATGAAGGTATATTGCTGCATAAGTAAGGGAAGTTGACGATAGAAAAGTTAAAGTCATCACGTTTATCATATAGCTTGGTTGTTAGATTACCATTGTCTTTTTCAAGTAAAATATCCAAGTATGAAGCAGAAGTGTCGGACTCTGTGGTATCTTTTATCTCAAGCTCACCAGGATATATCGTGTCGACGTAGGAATGGAAATTATCATTATTAATTGACAATACGTCGTCGATATATCTAAATGTCGAGTTGAAGGCCACAGCAAGTGTTTTTTTCTTTTCACGCAAAAGATTTTGCATAAATTCTGCTTCATATGAATATAAAAATAAGTCTGCTAATAACGGAGCGCAATTTGTACCCATGGGAATTCCAATAGATTGTTGGAATACCTGGTCTCCAAAAACCACATAGATATTGTCAATCAGAAACTCAAGCATCTTCTTGATGTCAACTTCAGAGTACTTATGTGTGCAATCAGAATCTGTTTTAACAAAATAATTTTTCAAATGACCAATGACGAGGTAAGTAAACTTACGAGTTCCATTTTTGTTGAAGAAGCAGCTGTCAATGATATCAAAAAGCCTGGATTTTAATTTGTCGTGCGGAATTGTTGTGTATAAAGTTGAAAAGTCGTAAGTTTTTATGCTGTTGATTTTTGTAAAGTCTTGTGATTTCAAATTGTCCAAAAGTTCTTTAGAATTTTTAAGTATCCACATCTGATTTACACCACTTCTTGAATATATAGTTGTACAGTACTCTTGAAGTTTTTCCTTCACTACTGTCAATATTTTAGTGAGAAGTAACGAAAGAGGCTTGGTTGAACATTTACTGGAACCTGCAATGTATCTTTGTTTGTAAGGATTCTTATGAAGTTTCGGAATCCAATATATATAAGGTAGTTCAAATTCATTTTGGCTCTGTGGAATATTAAAAGTATTCAAAACTGACAGGTGATTTTGAAGAATTTCTTCCTTAGAAAGAGTAGTATATGTATAAGTAGGATTACCACTTGTAGAATTAAATCCAAGTTCTTCTAAAATGCAATTAATATAATGAGCCTTACAAACGAAGACAATGTTGTTACCTGCTTTGTCGGCAGGAACCAGTACGTACTGATCGTGTAATCTATCTAATTCTTTTTTCACTTCTGGTTTATTGAACACAGAAGGATAGATGGTTTTCATTTTGCCCCTCAATCTTTTAATACGTGACTTTAACATGGATCTGATACATTTAATCCATTCTGACAAGGTGTCAATGTCTTCTTTTTCATATCTAGCCCATCGTCTGGCGTAATTTTCAACAGAATCCATAATATTTATGAAATTCCGACGCCAGTTGAAGGATCGGGGTTCCCTATATTTAGGACCTTTTAAAATAAGTGATCTAAGGTCCTCATTACGAACTATATTTACGTCACCTGTAATAACGTGTCCAGCAGGACTATAGTTATAGGGGGAAGAAGAACATGAACACGAAAAGGGATTATTTTTCAGATAGTCGATATCCAGGCCATGTAAAGTATTTTTGTAATTGAAAAGTTTGGAAGCAATGGTCGATGTATATTTGTAGGAAATACAAGGCGTAGTCTTTAACTTGAAATATGGTGGAATACAAGACTGGACTCTTTTGTGATTAAGAATATTACTAATATTTACCGCGTCAATTCCTTTATTGGCATATTGAAGTTTAAGGAAAAGACGGATTGTTTTAGCTGCATTTTCTTCCGTGAAACGTGCGGGTTTAAAAAGCCTATGATGTGCAATATTCATAATCACAGAACCGAGCCTATATTCAGGTGTCGAGGAATCTAAATTTGGATGTTCCTTGGTCTTTTCAAGAAGACTATTTAAAAGTTTCAAAGGGACAGAGTAAAGTTTGGTACGAATATGATGTAGACCTAACTGTTGAGTTACATAAGGTAGTAATGAATCAAAAGAGACGTCGTGTATTGCAGGTTTATTGTACGAACGATGTCCATGACTACGCTTACGTCTCTGAGTATTGTTAAAAAGTCCCATCACATTTACATTATTACACTGCGGGCTTGTAAGATTTCCCACACTATCGACATTGTCATTACATCCATAGGGAAAGGCTGTCCCTAGTTTCCTAATCCAAACTTCTTCACGTTGGCTACGGAAAGGTGTACTCAAAGATGGACTATTTGTGTGGTGATAAATCTTTTCCAGAATTCTAACTTTCATTGATAAAATAGAATGATCAGGTGAATTAAAATGTTTATATAAAAGCTGCTGACCACCATGATTTATTTGAAATCGATGACCTGATATTCTTTTGTTAAGCGATCCCTTGGTTTCACCGACATAAATAAGTCCACACAGATTTCATTCTATTCCATAGACAACATTAGAAGATTTGCAGTTCAGATTTTCCCAAGTTTTGGTATAGAAGCTCTGTCCAGTAAGATTACTGGTGAAAGAAGTGTCAGTTATCAAAATGTCACAGGTTTTACAGTTTCGCACAGAACATTTGGAAACCGAAGACACTGGATCGCAAAAGGAATCATCCAATATATTTGTAATAGAAACTTTACACTCTTTCAATTTGGTATATGATGTATTGGTTTTATACCAAAACTGGGAATCTGAAGACTGCACATATGACATATGTTTAATATCCCTGAGGATAATCCGAGGGGCACCAAATGAACTCCTTGATAGCGTAAATGAAATAAACAATAACTCTTATTGCCCAAATAAAGACACCTCTTACCAATACCTGTACAATAAGCTAATACAAAACATTGACACAATGCCACTTGTGACAATACCTCCCTTCTTAAGACACAAAATGCAATTTTGTGACAAAAATGGAAAACTATGTACACAACAAAGTTGTGTACACGAACTTACTCAGGAACAATACGACTGAGAAAATCAGCTCCAATATTATCTACACCTGTAATAACATCGGTTCTAAAGTTGAACGCTTGTAGAAAAAGAGACCATCTCATCAATCTTCCGTTTGAAACTCTAGTCTTTTGTAAATGCAGTAGGGGTTTATGATCTGTCTCCACAACAAACGCTCTACCATACAAGTAAGACTGAAATTTCTGTATAGCCCATACGACTGCAAGACACTCTTTCTCCACAACCGAATAATGTTGTTCTCTGTCTAGCAGCTTCCGGCATACGCAACAGGAAATGTACGTCCATCATGCGTCTGCATGAGCACTGCACCAACTCCATGATTAGATGCATCGGTTCTTAAGATGAATGGCTTCGTCAAATCTGCTAATCTGAGAATTGGACTGTAGAGCAACATGGATTTTAAACTCTTAAACGAATTATCATGTTCTTGTTTCTAGTCAAATTTGTTTGGAACACCTTTCTTGGTTAAATCAGTTAAAGGAGCAGCAATAGTGGAAAAGTTTGGCACAAAATAGCCAATAAAACCAAGGAAAGATCTAACCTGCTTCTTTGTCTCGGGCCTTGGTGCTTCTTTGATAGCTTTCAGCTTCTTGCTGGTTGGCTGTACGGTACCTCCTCCAATAACATGACCCAAGTACTCTAGTCTCGTCTGCGCTAGCTCAAATTTTGAGGGTTTTGCTGTTTATTGCGCTTTCTGTAGTCTCTCCAGCACTTTTCTCAATTCTATAACATGTTCTTCAAAAGCTTCTTATGAATAAGAATGTCATCAACAAAACTATCAGTATGCTCTAAACCTTTGAGAATTTTCCGCATTAGTCTGTTAAAAGTAGCTGGGCTATTTTTCATACCGAAGGGCATTACTTTAAATCTGTAAAATCCATCTGGTGTTAAAAATGATGTTAAGTCTCTGTCTTCTTCTCTCATTGGAATCTCCCAGTATCCCTTACATAAGTCAAGTTTAGAAAAAAAGACTGTTACTTATTTTAGTCATGATATCATCTGGATCTGGCATTGGTTCTGGATCAAAAATCGTTACCTTATTCAAGTTACGAAAGTCCACACATATTCTCTGGCTACCATCGGACTTTGCCACGACAATCGAACAAGCATACGGTGATTCTGATGGTTCGATGATATCCATATCAATCATATGCTGTATTTCTTCTCGGACTGCACTTCTGACTGCATAAGGTATCTGATATGGTGTGTTTCTGATTGGTTCTTTGGTAGTGATGAACTTCATGCTGGATAACATTCGTTATACCAGGCAGATCTGTTAAAACTTCCTGAAATTCATGTAAAACAATATTTATGTTTTCAAGCTGATCTGATGACAGTGAATGATTTACCTTAACATCTGTGAATGATTCTGTTGCCTTCATTGGAAGAAGATGCATCAAATGTTCATTACTTGGGTCCTCTGTTTCTTTCGATTCCAAAACGACATGAGATGCTAGAATTATTGATTCTTCTCGAACATTGTACTTCTTCAATAAATTTGCATGAAACAAACAAATATGTCCATTCATATCTATCTGGTATTCAGTTTGTCCTTTTCTATCAACTACTTTGAAAGGTCCTTTTCACTGCATTAAAAGTTTGTTATGGTCTGTTGGAAGCAAAAGAAGAACGAAATCACCAACCTTGAAAGATCTCGGCTTTATTCTTTTATCATACTGTTTCTTGTGATGATCTTTGGACTTATGAAGAGTTCTCTCTGAGCCAACTCACAGGTCTTCGCCAATCGCTCCTTCAGGTCAAGCACATACTGGAAGGTAGTTTTTACTTCCGGGTCCTTCTCCTCCTTTGTCCACAGTTCTTTCAAAACTGCCATACGTCCCCTAACATTACGTGCATAAACTAAATCAAATAGAGAAAATTTAGTGCTTTCTTGTGGAACTTCTCGATAAGCAAATAACAATGCTGGTAAATATCTATCCCAGTCTTTTGGTCTTTCAGAACTCATTATCCTTAACATTGACTTCAAAGTACCATTGAACTTTTCTACTAGTCCATTACATGCTGGATGGTATGGTGTTGTTACTAATACCTAGTACTGTAATCTACAACTGTCAAAATATATCTATTGCCTTTGTCAGTAATTGGAGAGAGCGGACCTACCAAATCTTCGGCTACCCATTCGAATAAGTGGCATTTTCTCCAACGGCACCTTCGTTACTTTGCCTTTAGGAAATGTTCTTTGGCATATGTTACATGATTGGCAATATCTCGTCACGTCACCCTGGATTCCAGGCCAAAAGAAATTCGACATGATGCGGTCTAAGGTCTTCTTTGTACCAAGATGTCCGCCTAAGGTACTGTCGTGCGCAATCTTCATAACTTTCTGTCGCAAAGGTTCTGGAACAACAAGTTGTTTATACAGTTTTTCATCACTAACCTTTTTTGAATGATAATGTCTGTATAACAGTTCTCTTTCAACACTAAACCATATCTCTATATTTTCATCAATGTTCTTCTTTCTGCCAGTCGCTGCATGCTCAGGATACACTTTCAAGGAAGAATCGTCCATCTGAAGTTGCTTCATCTGATCAATTGTCATATCAGTACACACTAAATCTGTAACTTTTAGCTTTTTCATACCTTTGTCTTCTTTTTTCTGTTGATTCCTTATCTGTACTGCTTGAAGAACTTGACTACACTCTTCTCTAACGTCTTTTTTTTTTTACACCACTGTGGCTCAGGATCCGTCCGATTTCTGGCACCATCGATGTTACCTATAATAAGATCGTAAACAGGTTCTTTCATACATAAGGCATTGATATTACCTGTGAAAGAGGGAGTGTCGACATAGATGGAAGCCTCTTCTACTGTACGAACTGTGCCATCTATCAGAACACATTTCTGCACTTGCCCGGTCAGCTGATCATCTGTAACCAAATCTCTCTTCACAACAACACCAGTACAACCTGAGTCTCCTAACACCTTAACAAAGTTCTTACCGACATAACCCATAGCAACAGGCATCTTTTCACAAACCTTACAGACGTCTCCAATAACAGGTAATACGTGTCCACATGCAAGTTTTACAAGTCCGTCTGTGACACAACACTGCAACAGTTTATGTTGGGGAATGCATGCTGATCCTATGTGAGGCTGATTTTGATGCGATATTGCTTTGTCCATCCTGACTTCAGCAGAATTCTATAAGTTGGAACTAGAATTGTCATGAGATTTTATGCAATTCAACTCACAGTTATGTTGACTCTGCAACATTGCAGCCTTTTGAGCATTGTGTGAAGTAGGTACTGCTCGAGGAATCTTCTGCTTTGAGAAACAGTTTCTTGCCAAATGTCCACTTTTCCCACAGATGTAACATTTTCTCTCACCTTTCTGCTGTAGTGATCCTTGGTATGTCTGTTGCTTTTGAATGGACTCACTTCTGTTACTCTGAACGCTAGAAGTGCTTGATGGTTGCTTCTGAAAAACTTGTAAGTCTTTAGTGAATGAAGTATAACCATGAGCTTCAATAAAGTGGTCTACGAGATTCGACATTTCTTCTACGCTTTTTGGATGTCTTTCTTTAAGACTTATTTCCAACTGCTTACTCACCGTATACAACGGGTAACGCGGGGGAGTCGCTAAAAAGTATGGGGGAGTCGTTTTCAACGTATGGGGGAGTAGAATTTCACCGCTTCGGAGTCAGAAGCGATGTGGGTCACGTCTTTTTTCAGTATTTGTAAGATGTATTTACGAAAAACAACTATCCCATGGAAGGTAGCAATAGTTAAGCTTTGTCTTGGTCATTTGTCTGGCTATCAAATACGTCTTGTTTTCTCAAACACTTCGAAACTACGACATACTTCATATTTACGTTGAGCGAGTGGTTAAAACATGCATAATTTGCACAATCTACAGCTTGTATGGGGACTCTGGCAGTTAAAACAGAAAAAAACAAACGTTTATCTTTTAAGTACAACAATTTAAACTTGTCTAGACATTATCAAAATTAATAAATAAGACATTATCTCTTCAGACAGTAATTGTTACGTAGGGGGGGGGGGGGTCGTTTCTGGAAAAACACAACGCATGGGAGAGACGCACAAATTATTACATTTTAGATTTCGACTTTTCCTTTGCAAATTGCTTCCTTAAATCTTTATTTGATGATTTTATATATTTAGGAATGTAACATGAATAAAAATCAATATAAACAATATGTACAAGTAAGGTGAAATGCATAAGCAAGATGTATATATAGCAGTGCTTCATATTAAACATCAATACACTACATGAATTCCGCACGGACGAGCAGTGGAAAAATCCAAAGCATTTTAAATTAAATATCGTTAGGTAGCTACATGTTATGTCGAAGAAAAAAATTATTAATTTGGAGGAAGTGGGGGGGGACTTCAGTTTTTACAGGCATTTTCCTTCACACATAACATAAAGAATATATTTCAGGAAAGGGCATGATATCTTAATATTTTCCTATGTGAATTTAAAGCTCATTAGAACTTTAGACCCTGCCCCTCTCCTGAATAACAATTATTTTAAAATATATTATACGAAACAGACGTGTTATATGAAGGTGCTTCCAACGTTTTGTTGCAGAATAGTTAAATCATAGTTTTATTTGCTAATGTATTAATAAAAGTTTGGTTAATAAACTCTGTTGTTACCTCCTTTCACTAACCATTATTTCTTGTCAAATTTGTTCAGGTATTTTGTTAATAAATCATTTCTTTCTTTCTTTTTTTTTTTGGTTTTTGGCTATACTTAATAAATCAAATTACTCCGAAGTACAGAGAGCCGGGCTCATTTACAGAGTAGAATCATTATGAATTTCTCTGTCTATAAGATACTGCACCGCTTTACGTCACAGTTTGGGTGGGGTCATCTTTCCGAACTTGACGATATTGACCAAGTTCAAACTGCAGTACGGGTGAACAAAAATGTCATCACGATTATATTATGATAAACAGTAAAAGGTATTTCAAATTATTTATCGATTGTGTTCTCGGACAAATGCGCGTTTTGTCGACAACTCGAAAATACTATATGACTACGGCTTAGCGGTCTACACTAAGGCAAGCAGTGTGGTTCTCCGGTCCGAAAAAGCTTTTTGAATATTTAATGTTTCTTTATTTCAATTTTCAATTTACGTGCCTTAAATTTGATAAATGGTTGTGCATTTGAAATAATACTTTCTAGACATTTACAAGCTTTAGTTTGAATTTCTTACTTTATTGAAATATTTGAATATTTTAAAAACATACTATTTCCCTCTACCGAGTTTGGTACAACAAACCGTCATGTATTGACGAAAGTTCAATAGTAGGGGGGGGGGGGGGTAAAGGGGGTATCGTATTCCGAGGAACTGTATATACCTGCGAAAAGCTAAGGGAGGGTATCATATAATTAAATGTAAACAATAAATTCCCCCTCCCCCCAACATTCAAGGGGCGGGACTAACGCGCCAAAGATTTTCCTTTTTGTAATTAAAAAAAGGTTGATATTATTAAGAAATTTTTCACATCATAAATCTGGTTGTTCTTATTTATATGTAGTCTGTTAATGTTGAAAGTGAGCGTTTATCGTGTTTATTTTTATGATGGAGAAAATTACAAACTGAGAGGAGTGTCCTGTCCCAAAACACATGTGCTCCGAAGATATATATAATTCTTTTGTACATGAATATTGCCATTGATAAAGCAATATGAGCTGCAACTTTGATGTCGGAATTTTTTGTTGCAAAATTGTAAATAAATTATTTCAATGACAGAAAAAAATAACGTTAATAAACTTCTGGGGCCCGTTTCATCAAAGGTCGTAGATTTAAGCCTTTACTTAGGTGTACTTCCGGGACTTACGCCAAAATATAGTCAGGCGTAATTTGCGTTTCACCAAGTGGCGTAAGTCTAGTCGTAAAAGATACGCTTAGTCGCAGGACTAAGTCTTTGACAACGTTGCATTGCGCAGGTGCAAAAAATATAATCATTGTCCACTGCGTTCAAACATGTATATAATTCTAGCACGTAAAAGAGTAGAATAACACAAATTATAGATTAATAAATACTTGCACTGATTTGAACATGCATGGACTAACAGGGTCATGTAGGATACATATACCTTATAACAAAATTCTTATAAATTGAAGGATCGTTCATGTATTTCAGAATTTCATTTAAAAAAGCTAACCTGTTTATTCTGGAATTTTAATTATATACATGCAGCGCCCCCCCCCCTTCTACCCGAAATTTTATACAGCTAGGTTAATGACTCCGCCTTTGATAATCATTTCATTATTCTATAATTACTAACTCTCCTGATAAAATACAAATAAGTTTAAGACAGAATACAATTTTAAAACATTATTTTCGTAAGATATGTATACCTTATTGAAAGCAAAATAATGTATAAAAATGCAGTTTACATATGTACACATTTTAAGTCAAAAAATAAATTTTACATGTTAACTTCTAATGTACATTATGTACATGTAACACAATCGTTTTTAAGCCTATTAAATTTTTGTCAAATGATTTATTATAACTTTTTATTGACTATTAAAATGGCACATTTCATAAAATAATTTCTAATTACTAGACTCTAGGTACAGTCAGTTACAGACAACATTTCTTTACTATCTGAGGCTAAAATTTAATGTACCGTTTTACAAGTATGCAGAGAGAGAGAGAGAGAGAGAGAGAGAGAGAGAGAGAGAGAGAGAGAGAGAGAGTTGACTTCAAAGATATTCTTACAGGAAGTCTCTGCTTGTGTGGCCTCTCTCTTTAAAATTCAGTTACATTTAGTCTTTATTTTTTTCATCAGAATATTTAAGTTATGCAGGAAATCAAAAATACATGTATGCATATTGTTCTCTTACATGTGCTTTATATGCGCTCAGATTATGTTATAGTATGTAAAACATACTCTTTTAGACGAAATCATGAAAAATAAAGATGTCTTCTGCATCATTGTTTGTCTGAGATAAAAAAAATTTTAGGAATAAATCATTTCTTGAACTTAACTGTGTAATTACAGGGACCTATATACTAGTATATAGGTCCCTGGTAATTATGACCGTCTTACATCGATATAATAAAAGTAATATTTTCCCAATTTAGAAATTTTATTGTATAATTTATGAGACCCCTATCCGCGGGTTTCGTCTTTGATTCTAAGGGACTTCACTTGTCTCAGATACACATATACCAAGAAGATTAATTACTTCCGCCCCTTACTCTATACATTAAACGTTAATTAATCTGCAAATTCGGGAAGTTCTGAACCCTCTCTCCGATCCTTTCGAAATCCACGCTTGTGGACGAGGAGTAAACAAAAACAGAACTCTTCGAACATGATAAAAAACTTATCTGGTTTTAAGGTTAATTATATTTTCTTTAAGTTAAATATAGAAAATTACCAGATAGAGGATGACTATGTTACTGAGATTGATTTTTTTTTCTTCAAAAAATATATTTTTGCGATTCTTTTTTTTTTCTCAAAAGAGACGATTTTAATGGATTTCCCACCTCCATATGAAATTAATGGCAGTGTCCATGTTTTGCTATGGTAAACTCAAAATATGAGTCCAACCAAAAAGTAAGATAAGACACAATGTGGCACCCCAAAGCGTAACAGACGGACGGACGGATATACCGATTACTATATACCCTTCCACTTTTCAGACGGGGGTATAAATATATAGTTATATATATAGTCGAGTTACAATACCTTATACATACAATACAATAATCAAATGTGTGTGAATGCTTTGTGAAAACGTAAGACATGGTGGTCGAAGAAATTTCTATTCAGACAATACTGTTACTTCAATCAACTACGCCCCTTAAGTGGTTGTAACACCACCACCCCCTCTTCACAGTATGTATAATTAAATAATATACAATGTTTGTATTTAAAAGACTTCTTAGAACCGTACTTTTTCTTTAGAATTCGCTTACTTGTTTTAAAATTAGTTAAATTACTTAATTTAAACTTTACGCCCAAACTTACGCCTACCCATGAGTAGACGTAGAATTTTGGCCTAAATTTAGTCAGGTGTAACGATACGCTCTTTAATGAAACGCAACTCTTCGTGTTAGTCCTGAATTTACACCGGCGTATCGCTACGGCTGGGCGTACGACCTTTGATGAAACGGGCTCCTGATGTTCATATTTGTGATGGAAGAACTACTAGTATATATAAATTTCGATTGGATCAAAATTACATTATTGTCGTCATGTACAATAATGAATTCTTTTATAAAATCGTATTTAGGATTGAATTTTGAGGTCTTTCTTCTGCTTTATTGATCATAAAGGTTTAAGTTACATACACATTTATCATAGTAACATATTCTAACAGCAAAATGAAATGTTCAAAAATGCAGCTCATATTTGAGGAATAAACCAAATGTCAATTTACTGATATTGACGAGTAAATCAAAAAGGTATTGGAAGTATAAAAAAAACATGAAAACAACACCAAGTATATATTTGACTTCATTTTGCGACTCCCCCATGCGTTGTGTTTTTTCCAGAGACGACTCCCTCCTACGTAACAATCACTGTCTGAAGATAAAATGTCTTAATTGTTAATTTTGATAATGTCTAGACAAGTTCTAATTGTTGTATTTAAAAGAGAAACGTTTGCTTTTCCTGTTTAAACTACCAAACTCCCTATACAAGCTGTAGATTGTGCAAATTATGCATGTTTTAACCACTCGCTCAACGTAAATATGAAGTCTGTCGTATAGTTTCGAAGTGTTTGAGAAAACAAGACGTATTTGATAGCCAGACAAATGACCAAGACAAAGCTGAACTATTGCTACCTTCCATGGGATAGTTGTTTTTTCGTAAATGCATCTTACAAATACTGAAAAAAGACGTGACCCACATCGCTTCTGACTCCGAAGCGGTGAAATTCTACTCCCCCATACGTTGAAAACGACTCCCCCATACTTTTTAGCGACTCCCCCGCGTTACCCGTTGTATACGGTGTTACTACAACTGTTTAAAAACTGTTCTCTTAAACACAAATATTAAGACCGTCATATGTTTTTGGACTATCTGCTAAAGACAATCATTTCTCTACATAATTGTTCAGCCTAGCAAAGAATTGTGATTGATTCTCACCCTGTTCTGGACTGCTGGAACGGAACTTGACACGAAACCCCTCTTCCGTCAGTTGAAAACGCCTTAACAACGCCTGTTTTAAGGAACCATAATTCAGAGCCCCTGAAACAAGAAGCCTAGATTACACCTCAAGAGATTTACCTTTCAGGAGAGCACTAAGATTAATCGCCCATGAAGACTGTTCCCACTTAGCACATGAAGCAAACCTTTCGAATCTCTGTAAATATGAATCAATACAATCTTTAGATTCATCAAACGGAGGTAACTTTGGTAACTTAGCAAGCGATTGAGAAGCAAGACCTAATGGATCCACAGCTAATTCTCCAGCTTTAAATTTTTGCCCTTTCCATCCTTTCATAATATTCTCCCTCTTTTCTGTCAACAAACCCTTGCAAAAATCAGGCCCTTGCAAACCCAACTTTTCTCGTAATTGTATTTACTGCATTGTTACAAAATGCAACGCAACAACAAACAACAAATGTGAAAATAAAAAAAATAACAAAGTACATATGAAAAATATTGTACGAAACCTGCGAGTAAACAATTAAAAAAAAGACTCTTTGTCAACTCAACTTTTTTTTTTTACAAAACGTATGAAAATAATGCAGGTATACTTGGCTAACAGGAAGTCTATCCCACAGCTGCCACCAAAAATGTCACAACTGACCTGAAGTTGTGATGGATTCGTTTTAAATCAGAACTTACAAACCAAATTAAATATTATTTTGTAAGACCTCCTGTATACCAAGAAACAACAGGATTTTTAAAAATTAACAATAAATTTATCTACATATGAAGATACGGTCAAAAGTTCAATCATGGTCATCACTGGACAGATTCACACTTCATACCACGTCAATGGTCCACCATATTGTCAAAGTTGTCCACCATAGTGTCCCGTCCGGTCCACCATATCATAAGTAGCTTTACTACGTAACAAATCCTCACGTCCGAATAAAGCTATACAATTTTGGTCACTGATCTGTGGCATTTTATACATAACAAGAATAGATATGGGTTACCCCGTATCCAAAGATATTCGACTGTTAGATTTAATATGTTTAACAGTGTTTATAATGACGTTAATAAAAAACCAGAAGTCTCTGTCGAGACTGTAGCTCTACTGGTCTGTACTTATCAAAAACCATTTCACTATTTTATGTATCTTTCACTATAATCTTTGTGTAGTTTACTTGTGAGCCAACTTATTTCGAAATCAAACTAAAACTGTAGAAGGAGTAGCGTTTTAAAGGAATTTCACAGATAATTCTATTTTTAGTAACCATGGTAAAACCGTTCATCGAAATCAAAAACCAATGCACTATTCTATGTATCTTAGTGTAGTCTACTTGTGTGCTAAGTTATATTGAAATCAAACTAAAACTGTAGAAGGAGTAGCATTTTAAGGGAATTTCACAGAAAATTCTATTTTTAGTAACCATGGCAACACCATTCATTGAAATCAAAAACCGATGCACTATTCTATGAATCTTAGTATAGACTACTTGTGTGCCAAGTTATACTGAAATCAGACCAAAACTGTAGAAGGAGTAGCGTTTTAAAAGAATTTCACAGAAAATTCTATTTTTAGTAACCATGGCAACACGGTTCATCGAAATCAAAAACCAATGCACTATTCTATGTATCTTAGTGTAGTCTACTTGTGTGCTAAGTTATATTGAAATCAAACTAAAACTGTAGAAGGAGTAGCATTTTAAGGGAATTTCACAAAAAATTCTATTTTTAGTAACCATAGCAACACCATTCATTGTTCAATCAAAAACCGATGCACTATTCTATGAATCTTAGTATAGTCTACTTGTGTGCCAAGTTATACTGAAATCGGACCAAAACTGTAGAAGGAGTAGCGTTTTAAAAAAATTTCACAGAAAATTCTATTTTTAGTAACCATGGCAACACGGTTCATTGAAATCAAAAACCAATGCACTATTCTATTATCTTAGTGTAATCTACTTGTGTGCTAAGTTATATTGAAATAAAACCAAAACTGTAGAAGGAGTAGCGTTTCAAAGGAATTTCACAGAAAATTCTATTTTTAGTAACAATGGCAACATCGTTCATTGAAATTAAGAACCGATGCACTATTCTTTGTATCTTAGTGTAGTCTACTTTTGTGCCAAGTAATATTGAAATCAGACCAAAACTGTAGAAGGAGTAGCATTTTAAAGGAATTTCATAAAAAATTATATTTTTAGTAACCATGGCAACACCGTTCATCGAAATTAAAAACCGATGCACTAATCTATGTAGCTTAGTGTAGTCTACTTGTGTGCCAAGTTATATTGAAATCAGACCAAAACTGTAGGAGGAGTAGCGTTTTGAAAAATTGTTAACAGACAGACAGACAGACGGACGGACGCCGGACGCATTACTATCGCATAAGCTCTTCTGGTCTCTGACCAGTAGAGCTAAAAACTGCACTGTCTAATTATGGAACTGTTGTAAATATCATGAGTCCATAGCATTACGGTCACCCAGTCTCCCAACAAACAGTACACATAGGCCTACATGTACCTGTGTTCGCAAGACCAACATTAGCATTGGTCTAAACACGTGCGATGGAACTGTCAAACGCATCCAGCGAGCTCGGAGAAACACGTTTTGTTTTGCCAAGAAGTTACGATGGCAGACAAAACTTTTCTTTTCTTAATTAGATCATATAAATACGAATTCTGATCAATCCCTACTGAACTATATATAGTTTGTTCTAACATTTGCATCTGCAACGACTTGTGTTTAAAATGGCCGGGTTAGGAAAATCAGGACCGGGTCGGAAAATTCTAAACTGAAAACATGGAAAACCTTTTTTTTAAATAACTGAAATATACTAATGTATTTGTCGCAGAAATTACTTACATTATTCAAGTTCTATTTAAAATGGTATGCTGAACTTCAGCACGAACCCGAATCTCCAACCCAGTTCTCGTTTTGCCACACATACCCTACAGTTTACAAAGTGTACACACGAGCAGGCCAGGGATTGAAAAATCCGTCATTTAATAATACACACACGCAGAATGATGAATTTTTTCTTCAAGAACAAATTGTATGATAATTAACGGACTATAAACATGAACTTAATACAACTGTTGACATAGTATTATCAATTCATCGGTGAAAAGATATGAATCGATGAATGACCTAATTACCGGCCGCCAGGAGGCGGTCGGTTATATGATATGAAAGTTTTAAGTCGCTGTGCTTTTCTGCGGAGTTAACAATTTAAATAAAAATATTCAACATTCATCATATTCATATCGCTGGCGAGTCAATATTTAACAAAGATTGTCTAAATGCTTAGAAAAGGCACAATAATCGTAAAATTAAATTTTATAAATAATGGGGTAAATATTTCATCCAATCCTGATTGACAAACTCTGATATAACTGAAGTGCGGAGAAAATTGGTACGAGTGTTAGGCATAGTCTAAAACAAAGACCGCGTTGCAAATCAACAATTTTACCTTCTCTTTTTAAAACAGGATCTGCTGTATTTATTTGAAATGAAGTGTATATTTAAACATTTCCTATAGATGTTTTTCAAAAATATGATGAAATATTGATTTCTTAAAAGCAAAGAATTTTACGACATGTTCTTCCAGGAGACTAGGATAGAGCGCGTTTTACAATGTGCCAAACACTTTCCCGCCACATCTCAACACCAAAACAAAGAGATTGAAAGAGAAGTTATGTAGTGGTGGATCTAGAAGTAGTTGGGGGGGGGGGTTAATATCCTCTAAGAGAGAGAGAGAGGAGCCCCATATATTATATATTTGTTGCGTTTTTATTAAGGTAAAACTATAGCTAAGTTTAAACTTTAGTTTTGTACGTTTTATGTAAAAACTACTTAAACAGCAAACTCACCAGAGTTCGTTAAGTTGTACCAAACTGAGTGCAGAGACGCAGAGGACTATGCACAGTTCATATTGCCTATACATGTAATATTGTACATACATTATTCATGAAGAAAATCGGCCTTGTCTCATGCATTTTTTTTTGTGTCACGAGGATGTTTTAACAGAAAAATATACATTCAAAAATTAAAAAAGAAAAAAAAAACAAAAAACAAAAAAACCAGCAAATTTCAGTTTCTAAATAAATTTCAACGGTTATATAAATTGGTTTGCGGCCGATTTTTGACGCTTGCGTCAATATGTTTCTTGTTATTCTCTGTTATCAAACAAAAAAGGCTGAGGAGGGAGCCAGCGTAGGAATATTGATATTTTTCATTTGCATTTCGGGGGGAAAGTGATTTTCTAATAATATTTTGACGTTATTTTTGATTTCTTTAACGTATGACATACACAACTTTACTCTTATCATGAACAATAATGTTGTATCTACTTATCATGATGGAACTATTTTGGTCGGACAAATTTGTGTGAGCTGCCTCTGAATACAGTAATATATCTTGCATACATAGTATGCATTGATCGAATATATTAAAAATCATACTGTCGGCCCCCAGGTCTTGCTCTCAACGCCGCTACAAAACATCCCTGAATCCCAAGATCACAAAGCAGGGGAAACAGTAGACACCCAAGTTCACACAGCATGGATTACATAAAAGGCACACCCAAGATCACTATGCATTGGGTAAAGTATAATTCACGGCGTCCAGACCTCATCTGACAAACACTAGCCAACACCCAGCTGTATAAACACCGTATGTATACAACGGGTAACGTGGGTGAGTCGCTAAAAAGTATGGGGGAGTCGTTTTCAACGTATGGGGGAGTAGATTTTCACCGCTTCGGAGTCGGAAGAGATGTGGGTCACGTCTTTTTTTAGTATTTGTAAGATGTATTTACAAAAAACAAATATCCGACGGAAGATGGCAATAGTTAAGGTTTATTTTGGTCATTTGTCCGGCTGTCATATACGTCTAGTTTTCTCAAACACTTTGAAACTATTTGACAGTTTTCATATTTACGTTGATCGGATGGTAAAAACATGCATGATTTGTACAATCTACGGCTTTTGTAGGGATTTTCACAGTTAAAATAGCGAGGGAAAACGTTTATCTTTTAAATGCAACAACTTACTCTTGACTAGACTTAAAAAAAAATAATAATTAAGACATTTTCTCCTTAGACAGTGACGGTTACGTAGAGGGAGTCGTGTATGGGAAAGCACATCGCAGGGGGAGTCGCAAATTCAAGTCAAATGCATAGTTGGTGTTGTTTTCAACTCTTTTATACTGCCAATACCTGTTTAGCTCATCTCAACGAAGGGAGCTTGTGTAATATCTCGGCGTCAATGTCGGTGTCGGCGTCCCAGGTATAGAGGTTAAGTATTTGGGAGCACTTTTCTTTGTACTTCTATGTCCTTTATTGTTTAGACATGAATAGAAGATGGTTCTTGTGTGTTTCATGTACCAGTCAATGTTTCAGATGTTGTAATTTCAGCCAAGGAATGACCAGGTTAATGTTTTTGGAGCAAGTTAACATTTTTGGTGCAGGTTTCATTTCAAAGTAACTATATAAGCCCTACGTTGACCAACTTGCATGGATGATACATCTAAGGATGCATACTACCGGGCTCCTACATTTTGTGAATGAGTGAAAATGTTTGTTATTGATGATGTTTCATTTCCAAATAACTATGAGCCCTATAATGAGCAAACTTGCATGGATGATAAATCTTAGGATGCACATAAATGGACCTGCTTCGGATGCTGAATTTGACTTACATTTTTGTCAGATAATAGATCAGGTAAAAGTTATGAGTGTAGGTCTAATACCAAAAAACTATAAGGCTAACATTGTATAAACCAAAATTATAGTAACTATTATTTGCTAATTTGTGTTAATAAAATATAAAATTTGGTTGTCAAACTGTTGTTACCTCCTTTCAACCACCCATTTTTTGCTTGTTAAAATTCAAAATTTTTTAGGTGAGTTGTATATGTAATTTTTGTTATACCTTTAAAAATTGTTATATAAATTTATACTAAAAAGAATAACCTTTCTACCGTTTTCTTCAGTCAAATAGTCAAATAAAGTGTTTGACCGTGAAGCGAGATGTTGGATCTTTCGATGAGATAATGTACCGTTTATGTCAAAGTGGGTCAGCTGTCAGAACTTTACGATATTGACAGTCTTTAAATGCAGTGAGGATTAACAAATATTTCATAAAAAAAAATACCATTATAAACAGTAAAATGTATAACAAAACATTGATCGAATGTGTTCCCCTGATGTAGCAAAATGTGTTTCGTCGACCCCTCGAACTAACAGTCTCCTGCAAACAGTTTGGTTCTTGGGTCCGACAAAATGCATGTTGCCCTCGAACCCTGTCTATGAATGTATAATATACTGGCTGCCTCAGACTGATTCTGGTACAACAATTCACCATGTGTTCACGCTCCGAAAGGGGGAGAGGTAAAGGGGGTTTCATATTCTGAGGAACTGTATAGTTGGGGAAAGGAAAGGGAGGATATCATGATAATGAAATGTATACAGAGAAGAAATATTTTCGTATTTCCTTTTTTCAAAGTTTCTGATTAATTATTTTTACATTGTCACTTCTCATTTTATATATCATAGATCTAGACATACATTAACCCTCGAATATACACCTCAGATCCAAGAATATGTTTTGTTGTCTTCTTTCATATATTATTGTTATTCTTCTAACACATTTACAATGTTTTCCGTGGGCCAATGGAAAATAAAAAAAAATAACGTAGAATAAACGTAACCAAGTTTTATAACATAGTTACTCTATAAGAGACAACTAATTTTAATTACATCTAGACATGGACACTAAGCATTAATTAGGAAGCTATTATTTAAAGGAAGAAAAACATTGTGAGCTCCTGTATTAAATTTGGTTGCTTATTTTATTATAGCATAGTTGTGAACATGGGCATATTTTTTCACTCGTTCTAGAAATCCAAAGAACAAAAAATATCTAGGATATTAACGACAATTGAAAACATGAGGTAATTTATGCATACCAGATGAGCTAGATTCGTTAGGCAACTAATCCCGCTTTTCCAACTGTCGTAAATGAACTGGTATAGAAAGAAATTCCTAAATTATCTTGCAATGGCTTCTTTGAATTGATGTAAATTTTATTTTCTGTTCACATACTGAAGATTCAGCTCGGCCAATTCCGTAATAGTTCTATCGAATGCCAACGGATGCAAATAAGTTACTAGCATATATGGTTGTATGTGGGTGCCAATAAATCTAACTAAAATTCATCCACATTTCTTTAGACCTTATAAAGCGCATTGAATTTATTTTTAACAGTACATTAAATCTGCTTGTTACGTCCACCTACATGTGCAACATCTTCTGTACAATCGATTTTTGTAATAATGATTTAGCTATGCATCAATGTTTATAGAATTCAAGGCAGAGGACTGATTTATGAAGATATACTGTATATCCTTAATCATAAAATCAAATAACAAACATTACTTACTACTTTTTATTAGATGCATTTATTCATGATTACGTTAACAATTTATTCCTGAGATGTTTGGAAAATATGATGAAGATTGTTACAAAATTTAAATCAATAGTGCACTCAGGTAACTGCATGTAACAATATGTCAAAATGAAAAGGATTCCGAAGATACACTGAATATTATTCAGCAAGGGTTTTTCTGATCCACCGCAGAAGACTTTTGACATTGGCATACACCCCTGGAAAATTTGGAAGCCCACAGCCGTCAGCGTGTCCCCACGAAGTTACACCCAATACAGCGTATTTCCCTAGGAGAAAAGATATACAAAGCATAAAATTACAATTTAAAAAGGGAATTTAAGTCATGGCTAATTTGGACACAAAACATCGCATCAATTGTCACTCTCTTATGTAGCTTACCGTTGATTTCACAGACCAGAGGACCACCGCTGTCTCCATCACAGGTATCAGACCCTCCTGTAATGTTACCGGCACAAAACATGCTGTCCGTTATGTTGTAGCCTCCCTGGTTGTAAAGTCTTTTGCAGGTCCCCTGGTTTACAATAGGAATTTGCGCATATTTCAGGAGATTTGGGTATGTTCCTGAAATATCATTGAAACTTTGCTTCTACAAATGCATTATATATATTACTGCAGTATGTATATTTTTTAATCATGCACTTTAAAACAAGAGTCACAGGGGACTAGACACAGTCTTCTGATAAATTACTGAACAGGAAAACACGTGTATAAAATGTGAAGGTTCAAGACATACATATAAGAAGTATTTCCGATGGAACGCCATAGCTGCCTTAAGGTATGGTACATAATGTTACATGGTGTGTTCTATATAAAAAAGGGTTGAATCAATATAATAAATGGTCACCACTTCTTGTTAAAGGGTAAGCGCACAAAATGCATGGTGTGTTTGATATAATAAAGGGTCGGTTCTTTATGTTAAACTGTCACCATTCCTTGTTAAAGGGCGAAGCGCACATAATACAAGGTGTGTTTAATATAATAAATGGTCACCGCTACTAGTTATAGGGTGAAATATACAAATTAAATGGTGCATTCGATATAATAACGGGTCGATTTAGTTTGTTAAATGGTCGCTGCTACTTGTTATAGGGTGAAGTATACAAATTAAATGGTGCATTCGATATAACAACCGGTCGATTTGATATGTTAAATGGTCGCCGTTACTAGTTATAGGGTGAAATATACAAATGAAATGGTGCATTCGATATAATAACGGGTCGATTTAGTTTGTTAAATGGTCGCTGCTACTTGTTATAGGGTGAAGTATACAAATTGAATGGTGCATTCGATATAACAACGGGTCGATTTGATATGTTAAATGGTCGCCGTTACTAGTTATAGGGTGAAATAAACAAATGAAATGGTGCATTCGATATAATAACAGGTCGGTTTAATATGTTTATTGGTCGCCGCTACTAGTTATTGGGTGAAGTATACAAATTAAATGGTGCATTCGATATAATAACGGGTCAGTTTAATATGTTAAATGGTCGCCGCTACTTGTTATAGGGTGAAGTATATACATGCACAAATTAAATGGTGCAATCAATATAATAAAGGGTCGGTTTGTTATGTTAATTGGTCACTGCTACCTTTTGTAGGGTGAAATATTTTAAAAAAAGGGTAAAGTTGTGTCAATATGTGTAGCTAATTTTACACAGTTTCAAAAGAAAAAAAAAACACACAATAAAAATAGAAAAAAATAAAGAAGCAAACAACGTCCAGCCCCATCACATCTCAGAATTAGTCAATTCAATCTGAAACAATAAAATATCAAGATATCTATGTATGTCTGTGGTACGGGGGGGAAAGCGAACCGATTGGATTTTTTTCATTCCAATGCCCCCCCCCCCACACACACACACATTTTTTGTTGCAGCTTGGTTGAAGTAAAGATTGTCCCACTGTAAAGTATTTAATAAAGAATATTTCGAAAAGTTAGAGAAAGATCCTCCCCCCCAATAGTTTTTTTTTCAAATTTAAACCTGTAAATTATTGACGGCTTTCAATTTTTACCCCCCCCCCCTTTCGTTAAACGTACGGAGAAAAGAGAAGTAACACTCATGAGAGGTGCCCCCCCCCGGAAATAGTTTTTTCACTTTTGAAAAACGGGTTTGCGTTTTTTTTCCTTTTTTTGCTTTTGTTTTTTTTTTAATGCTTGTCAAGAGATGTCAGGAATGAATGTTTCTTTTACTGGGTTAGTCCCCTCCCCTCGAAAAAAAAATCCTGGACCGCATATGCGCCTGACACTTAGCTCTCCTTCCCCTACCATTAGCCGTTTTTATTTTTTTTTTTGCAATCGTACTTGATAGTGATACATATTTAAAAACACGAGACATTTTTGTTCCATCAGCCAGTTCTACAAAGGATTAGTTCGTCCCATTTTCTTTTCAAAATTTCACCCGGCCTACTCATTCTTAATATTTTTCTTCCTTTTTTTTATTAAGGAGAACTGTGTCTTTGAAATCCCTCTCTAACACCAGTTAATTAATTTATCATATCTAAAATTTAATGTGCCTTCTTTGAAACCATGTAAATTAGCTGAACAATGCGTGAAAATTGTACTTGACGCATTTTTTAATGTGTTATTTGACTTATTTCAAATATTTATTATGTGTATTTTATCCTATTACAAGTAGCAGTAACCATTTAACATGATAAACCAATCATTTACTTAGTAGAACACACCATTTATCTACCATTGACTCTAAAACAAGAAGCGGCGACCATTTAACATATTAAACCGACCCGTTATTATATCGAATGCACCATTTCATTTGTATATTTCACCCTATAACTAGTAACAGCGACCATTTAACATTTTAAATCGACCCGTTGTTATATCGAATGCACCATTTAATTTGTATACTTCACCCTATAAAAATTAGCAGCGACCATTTAACAAACTAAATCGACCCGTTATTATATCGAATGCACCATTTAATTTGTATATTTCACCCTATAACTAGTAGAGGTGACCATTTATTATATTTAACACACCTTGTATTATGTGCGCTTCGTCATTTAACAAGGAATGATGACCATTTAACATAAAGAACCGACCCTTTATTATATTAAACACACCATGTATTTTGTGAGCTTCACCCTTTAACAAGAAGTGGTGACCATTTATTATATTGATTCAACCCTTTATTATATAGAACACACCATGTTACATTATGTACCATACCTTAAGGCAGCTATGGCGTTCCATAATTTCCAGTGTTTAGCGTATACTGGACCTTACGAGTAGCACAGACTTCTACAGTTGACGCTATACTTGGAAATTTAAACTTGTATCATGTAAGGAGGAATAGAATTGATAATACATAAGATAACCTTTCTAGTGGTCATAGGTATGGTGATAGGGGCACTTTAATGAGGCCGAGTCTAATTCGAGTGCACATCACTTTGTGCAGCTTTTTAATTTCAAGCTGTCATTTGTGTGACAGTACACCTTTAAAAATAATTTTAATTTTAATACAAAATAGACATTATTTGTAACTCGTACTGATCTGAAAATTTGATTTAACTACAATTATTGGAAAAAGAACGTTGAAATGGATCTAACAACGTCACCGTTTTCGGATTTTGTAAGCAATGCATGACGCCGAAGAATGACGCAGGACTCGTTTGTATGTTCAAGAAGTTCATGGATATTATACTATAAACTCATGACAGAACTTCCCAAGAAACATACTAGCAATCGAAAATTGTTTTTTTTTTTCCGAAAAAAAATTGTATGCACCGAAAATTCATCAGCAAAGATATGTATTTATAGCGTAATATGGCAATTTTAGAGGTATTTGACTTCGAAAAAATAAACTTAGTAATTACTACCTAGACCAATCGAGATGGTGAACTTTTTTGAAAATTCGCTATTTGATGACTTTTTACATTAACTTTCATTTACTTAAATGAATAAGAAATCCCTAGAGCAGAAGTACAAAAAATATGGAAAAAAATGTAAAAATTTGGCGATTTTCCAACAAATTCCCATAGGATCCAAGAGTAAAGTTTGACAACATTTAAGATGGCCCACTTAGAAATCGGAGTGGTAAACATTGATTTCGATTTTTTAATCCTAAAACAATTAATATTACAGTAAAAATGAAAGAAAAAGTGAGCTAGCTCACATACCCCACGCTCCCCCATAACTTGACGGTGAAACACATAATGAAAGGCACAGTGCACTTTAAATACATAGTATAGATCAAAAAGGGCAATAATTGCAAAAAATCTTCTCATCAAAATGTCTTGCATATGAGGACATTTAAATGTGGAATGACGTTTCTAGATATATAATGGATCAAAATTTCTTGGCAATATACAAATCCACACATTAATTTGAAGTGGGGGGGGGGGGGGAATTTTCTTTAATAATAGTCAAAACTCTTTGGGATAAAATAATGGAATATTTTATAAATATCAGCATAGGTTGACGAAACTATGTAAAACAGTTTAAGAGGAGTGGTGCTGACAAACTGTTCATCTCTATATTTAAAATATGGCAAGTGTGGAAATTCCCAGAAAAATAAAGGAATCGGAATTTCCCGGTAATATGCACATCGACACATTGTGTTCTAAATGCCTGCAAAGTTTGACGAAATTGTGTGCAGTAATTTATGAGGAGTTGCGCTGACAAACTGTTTATCTCTATATTAAAGATATGGCCAAAAATCTACGTGTAAAAGTACGGAAATTCCTGGAAAAAGTAAAGGAATCAAAATTCCTGGTAATATGCACATCTACACATTGTGTTCTAAATCCCTGCAAAGTTTGACGAAATTCTGTGCAGTGATTTATGAGGAGTTGCGCTGACAAACTGTTCATCTCTATATTCAAGGTATGGCCAAATGCCCAAATTAAAAGTGCGGAAATTCCCGGTAAAAATAATGGAATCGGAATTTCCCGGTAATATGCACATCTACATATTGTGTCCTAAATATCTGCAAAGTTTGACGAAATTCTGTGCAGCGGTTTATGAGGAGTTGTGCTGACAAACTGTTCATCTATATATTCAAGGTATGGCCAAATGCCTAAGTTAAAAGTGCGGAAATTCCCGGAAAAAATAATGGAATCGGAATTTCCTGGTAATATGCACATCTACACATTGTGTTCTAAATGCCTGCAAAGTTTGACGAAATTCTGTGCAGCGGTTTATGAGGAGTTGCACTTATCATCTCTATATACAAGGTATGGCCAAATCCTAAGTTAAAAGTGCGGAAATTCCCGGAAAAAATAATGGAATCGGAATTTCCTGGTAATATGCATATCTACACATTGTGTCCTAAATACCTGCAAAGTTTCACGAAATTCTGTGCAGCGGTTAATGAGGAGTTGCGCTGACAAAAAAAAAGAGGACTGACTGACTGACGGACTGACTGACTGACTGACTGACGGACCAGTCAAAAACATTATACCTCCCGCAACTAGTTGCGTGGGGTATAATTAATTGTCAAAAAGTTATCAAAATCCCTAGGGCAGAAATAATTAGACTCGGCCTCGTAAAGTTTTTTTTCTCTTTTAATTAAGGAGACTCTAAACACTAACAGAAACTGTTTTTTTTTTTTGGACTTGGAGAAAAATATATCATATAAAGATATGCATATTGAGACTTTTTCATTCATTTACAACATAGGGTACGTACGAAAGCCGGATATATAGGCTCATTTCTGAGAAGATAAAAAAAATTAACTCGTTATAACGAGTTAATTATCTCGTTATAACGAGTTAGTATTTCGTTATAACGAGTTAATTATCTTCGTTATAACGAGTTAGTTATCTCGTTATAACGAGTTAGTTATCTCGTTATAACGAGTTAGTTATCTCGTTATAACGAGTTAGTTATCTCGTTATAATGACTTAGTTATCTCGTCATCAGCAAACATATCAACATTACAATGTTCAACAGATAATGGTAAATCATTGATATATAACAGAAATAACAAGGGACCTAAAATAGAGCCCTGTGGCACACCTGCTGTGACGGGCAGTGATTCAGATGTGTACGCACCAATTTTTACACCTTGAGTTCGATCATTTAAATATGATTGAAACCATTTTATTGATGTGGGATCAAAGTGGTAGCATTTGAGTTTACTAATAAGTATATCATGATTTACAAGATCAAATGCTTTGCTAAAATCCAAATAAGTAATGCCAACGAAATTTCCTTGATCTATTGCATGCAGCCAATTATCAGTTAGTTTTGTGAGAGCTGTCTGACATGAGTGAAATTCTCTAAATCCAGATTGTGCTTTCATTAATAGATCAAAGTGTGAAGTAAAGATGCGTATATTTTCTGCTACATGCTTCTCTAAAACTTTCGATATAGTTGGTAAAATTGAGATTGGGCGATAAATCACTATTGTTTACTTAGATATGGGAATTTCATGAAAATAATTAATTAAATTTCTTACTCTTGGTCTTATATAATGGCAAAAATATTCTAATCTATTATAAATTATGAAATTAACGGTGGAATAGCAATTTCATAAATATTACATATACGGACAGGTCACTCTAATTATAAAACTACCCAATAAATCGAGCTCTTTAGTGTGCAGTGTTTAGAGCATCCTTAAATCTTGCATGTATATCGTAAAAGAACTACCGTACATTGTCTTAGTGTAAAAGTGAGCTGTCAACTGTAAAAGTCAACAAAAGTCCACTAATAGATGGTCGTTGAGGTAGGTACGTTGTTTAATGGATCTATAGGTAAATTGTCAATAAAAAAAACTTCAATAATGTAATACCGTATTCTTTGTAATCAAATAACCCACTGCCTCCTGGCGGCTGGTGTAACGACGAAAAGTGACCCCCGTATAATATTGACCAAGGGTCACTTTTCTTCGTAGAAAAATGACCCAGGGGCAATATTCTACGACAAGTATATGTACGGTAATTTTTCGACCGTAGAAAAACATTCCAAACCAGTAATTCTACGACACCACCCACGTTGAAAAATGACCCCATACAAATTTGACCCCTACTATTTTATAGAAATGATCTTTATATATGTTTTCTTGATATTTTTTTTTTACACTGTCGAATGTAAAGAGGGGGAACTCCGTAAAATAAATTCCCTGCAACTATGTTCTTCCCGTTTTTCGAAATCTAAACTTATGGATAGTGCAACCAGAAGGGTGCATCGCTCATGCAAATATTAAAAATCATGCGTCAAGTTTGATCTACTGCTTCACCAATGCAAGAAATTGCTAAAGGGGAGCCAGAAGTTTACATTCCACTTGAAAGTCTTTGCGGAAATCCTTCTTTGATTGGTCAAAAATTCAATTTATTTGAAAATTTACTTTTAAAAATTACCAGTTAAAGTTAGTGCTAATTCCAAAATCAATCTATCGGATAGTAATACAATGTAATATAAGAATATTAACTTTATTTTACTCAAAAATAATCTCGATATACCATATAGCTTAAGGTAGGTCACGGGTTTACCGCGTCAAAATTCTTGCGAAAAAACATACCCTTAAAATTTGATATAATGTTTCCTAGAATTTATGGCATACTATCTGTAAATTTTGTTGAATTTGCCTACGTAGTTTTGATGCTATATTACTATAAACGCGGTGTCGTTTTTAGTACTATTTTTACGCTTTACCATTGAAATATATGAAAATTGACGTTTTAAGCCAATTTTGCAGAAAGAGTTTCTCTTAAAGAGGTTGCATAACTTTTTAAAGGCATAGACGAATTAGTCAAGAATTTCAAAATGTCAAGATGAGGTTAAATCAAAACTATTGATATAAAAAAATCAATATGTCTTCTCGTTAGATTTTTTGCTAAATAATTTCAAAGTTTAATGTTTTAATGCCAAAACGTTGCGTTTATGACGATATTTATGTCCACAACGTCTTATGTTTACCGTAATCACGTTAACAATACAAAATATAAATATTTTGACATTGGAATATGCAAGATCTAAGGGTGAGATAGATGCAAAATGAAATTTTAATTTTAACTGAAAGCGGATACATATTAGGATGACCAGCAATTTTTTTTACACTAATTCTGCCCACAAAACCAGAATGAACATTCGTCGGGCATGAGAACTAGCACGCAGCGACAATAAAGCGAGTGATAAAATATTATTTCCTGTATTTTAAGGATTTTCATGTTCAGTAAGATTTCAAACATAACACATGCATTTGATCACTTTATTAAAAAACGGTAAAGAAAAACATCCCAGTGAGGAAATGTGAGTGGGGGGGGGGGTAATCTGGCAATGTTCCTTCTTAATTAGTCGCAAGCTAGTAAATGGCCCTTACTCTCAAACATTTGTTAATTTTGAATTCTCCAAATCAAATTTTTATATACGCAATATGTAAAACACTTCCACTTAGCTTATATAAATACACACCTGTGTCAGAGCTTTTTATATGAAAAAATGATACTTGTAAATTGATTACAGTATCATTTAGGACTGATAGTCCGAGTGTTTTTATAAATTTTATTTATTTTTTGAACGCAAATCACAATTGTTAGCCAGCCATTATCAAAAGATGAAAAACACTTGAAAATAACAGGGATTGCCCAATGCACTCGTTGCCTTATTGCATTCAATGACAAACAAGCAAAAAAAAAAAAAAAAAAAATAAAGAAACTATTTTATTTGGCTGAAAGGGCCACGGCCGCTTAAATGAGGGAGCCAAGGCATCAATACATTGCCTTGTAATGACATCCCTAAAATGCAAAGGGAACCCTGGGAACAGATGTTCAGCTTTCGTGACTAGTCCAAAATGCATTTAAAATAGTCAGTTAAATGACAATGAAGTCAGAAGTCCTACTGGTAAGCCTAATAGCCGCAGGTCCATTGACGGTTGGTAAAGGGTTACACAAAAGGGGCAACCGTAACGAAGTGTTCTTCCGTAAAATTGAAGTTAGCTGTACAAACGCTCTGAAAAAATACAATACAAAAAGCAGCAGAAAAAATCAAAATAACAATGCAAACTGAAGAATTTTCAAAATTACCTCTTTAAAAAAAAAAGAAAAGAAAACGCTGGCCCGGATTATTTACATAATTATACATGTAGTTAGGATAAATGCACACCTTTGCATTTTGCCTATTTACATCTTTCAACCATTGCTTGACAGGGATAGGGAGAGAGGGTGAAAGTTTCAGCGTCGACTGATGACACAATGTGCTGTGACGTCAAAAGTTGTATTTAGGTAACACTAATAACCCTGGGAAAGAGTGGAATAATATAGCATCTATCTCGCCCATATGCGAATAAGATGCTTTTATCTTGGCAGCGCAATATTTTTGGCGCAGTTATCTCTCCTTGTTTCGGCACGAGTTATCTAACTTTCAATTGTATAAAGGGAGGTGCTCATGCTGCGAAGTCTCTCTTTGCCGGTTACACGCTAGTTGCAAGGTTGGTGTTAATCAAATTTGAGAAAACAATGGCTAAATGTAGAATTTTATAAATAGATTCTTGCCTTAAAAAGTTTTAATTGCTATTACTATTTTTATGGATTCGTATTGTTTACGTATCGATTCGATAACAAAGGTTTAAGTTAGATCAGGTCAGATGCATTTCAATTTGTCAATTTGCATCACCATGTGCTAGCCGCCATCTTTGTCGCAAGTGAAAAAATTTAAAGTTATAGAATAATATCATGTAGGCCTAATTGATAATAATTTGATAACTCTATTTCATGCAAATCTATGACTATTTGACTCTTTTCAGCTTTATTTCATTGTAACTGATGACTATTTATTTAACTTAAAAAAAAAATGCACAAATTAATAGGAACAATACAGGTAAGCATATTACTAATGTAAAGTGTAAAATGTTAACTTATATCACTTATGTTAACACCAACTTTCGAACTGGTGTCTACAGGTTTCCAGCTTGTAGAATAACAGTCTCGGCTTCCACTCAAACGGTGCGGGGGGGGGGGGACTAACTCTAAGTGCACAGAGAAATTGTAACAAAGGAAAATGTCTCAAAAATATTTCCAATTAAAAAATGGATGGATATCATGCTCAAGTGTGCATCTATTTACATATCTGCCCATCCAGATAAAACAATGGATATCCTATGTCTGTCAATACAGGTCGCTTGGGGTTTGAATAAGTCACGCAGTATCGTCTTCGGAAATCTATAGATCCCCCTATAGTTCTTGGGCCTTGGTTGATTTAGAACTGTGGTTGTTACATGAATCCTAGTTATCGGCTGGAATTTCCCCAGACTCAAGGCGCACTCTCAAACAAATGTGAGTGGATTTCAATTTTAAGGGGTCCTGCAGTTAAATCTTTGTCAGTACATGGGCACTTAAACAAGTTGTCTTGGCATGCACCCAGTCATACAATACAATTGTCAAATTAAGAGCCCAGCTATATAACATACCAGTAGCTCATTCGAACGCACCTATACTCCTATCGAACCCAGCCAATGCAACCACATTAATTTAAGTATACAATGTAGAAATCCATATACAAGACATCAAGCTCCACCAAACTCCTAACAAAAACTTCAGTCCCACACCAAAAAATACAAGGAGAATGGCTAAAAATAATTTGGCTGTAGGAATACCAATTAGAATTCCTATATATAGAGTGACCTTGAACCGAAGCTGATCGTTATCTAAACAAACCTGTAGCAACAAATTGTTGAGTGCATGGTTTTTCTCAGGGGTTCAGACTTTATAGCTCGATCAAGTCCAGTGTTACATATAAACAAGAATAGATATGGGTTACCCCACATCCAAAGATATTCGACTTTTAGATTTAATATGTTTAACAGTGTTTAATGACATTTATAAAAACAAGAATAGATATGGGTTACCCCATATCCAAAGATATTCGACTGTTAGATTTAATATGTTTAACAGTGTTTATAATGACATTAATAAAAAAAAAACTGCACTGTCTAATTATGGAACTGTTGTAAATATCGTGATTCCATAGCTTTATGGTCACCCAGTCTCCTAACAAACAGTACACATAGGCCTACATGTACCTGTAGCCTTGGTCTACACACGTGCAATGGAGCTGTCACACGCATCCAGCGAGCTCGGAGAAACACGTTTTGTTTTGCCGAGAAGTTACGGTGCCAGACAAAACTTTTCTTTTCTTAATTAGATCATATAAATACGAATTCTGATTAATAAAAATTATACAATCCCTGTTGAACTTTATATAGTTTGTTCTAACATTTGCATCTGCAACAACTTGTGTTTAAAATGGCCGTGTTGGGAAAATCAGGACCGGGTCGGAAAATTCTAAACTGAAAACATGGAAAACCTTTTTTGTTTTGAAAATAACTGAAATATACTAATATATTTGTCGCAGAAATTACTTACATTATTCAAGTTCTATATATAATGGTATGCTGAACTTCAACACGAACCCGAATCTCCAACCCATGCAGTTCTCGTTTTGCCACACATACCCTACAGTTTACAAAGTGTACACACGAGCAGGCCAGGGATTGAAAATTCCGTCATTTAATAATACACACACACAGAATGATTAATTTTTTCTTTAAGAACAAATTGTATGATAATTAACGGACTATAAATATGTACTTAATACAATTGTTGATATAGTATTATCAATTCATTGGTGAAAAGATATGAATCGAAGAATGACCTAATTATTCTCTGTTATCAAACACGTAAAAAAAAAAGGCTGAGGAGGGAGCGAGCGTAGGAATATTGATATTTTTTATTTGCATTTCGGGGGGAAAGTGACTTTCTAATGATATTTTGACGTTATTTTTGATTTCTTTAACGTATGATATACACAACTTTACTCTTATCATGAACAATAATGTTGTATCTACTTATCATGATGGAATTATTTTGGTCGGACCAATATGTGTGAGCTGCCGCTGAATACAGTTATATATCTTGCAAAGATAGTATGCATTGATCGAATATATAGATAAAACTGCACTGTCCAGTTAGAACTTGTGTAAATTTCGTGAGTCCGTAGCATTACGGTCACCCAATCTCCTAACCATGCTAACAAACAGTACACATACCTATGTCCGCAAGACCAGTTAGCCAGCTATACACACGTGCGATGGAGTTGTCAAACGGACTCCCGCAAACAGCGAAGTTACGATGGCAGACAGAACTTTTTTTCATAATTAGATCACATGAATACAAATTTTGATTCATAAAAATTAAACGACAGTCAGTTTAGAAATCCCCGGCCAGTTCGGGTTTTGTTACACATTTTACAGGTACTCTCCCGATGTGTAGTTTATCTACACATGTGCAGGAATCTGCTCGGGGATTGAAAATTCCGTCATTTAATATACTACACACACAGAATGATTATTTTTTTCTCTCTTAGATGAAACTATATGATAATTAACGAACAATTAACATGATTTTACTACAGTTGTTGATATTAGTATAATCAATTCATCAGTGAAAAAATATCAACCGAAGAATGACCTATATATTCTCTGTTATCAAACATGTTAAAAAAAAGCTGAGGAGGGAGCGAGCGTAGGAATATTAACATTTTTTATTTTCATTTAGGGGGGAAAGTGATCTTTGGAGGAGAAATTAACATTAATTTTGGTTTCTTTTACGTATGACATACACAACATTATTCTTATCATGAACAATTATGTTGTATCTACTTATTAATGATGGAACTATTTTCGTCGGAACAATTTGTGTGAGTCGCCGCTGAATACAGTAATATATCTTGCACTAATAGTATGCATTGATCGAATATATTAAAAACAAAATAATCATTTAATTTCAGATTATCAATACAGGGATAATAGTAATTATAAAATAATAATGACAAAGAAGGTTAATTAAGGGGGGGGGGTGTTTCCCACATGTAATCTCAGAGTATCTCCTGTGGGAGTGGTACCAAAAAGGGATAACTCTGGGTGGCGATTGATAACACACCTTTCATATCCTGCAGACATCAGTGAAAATCACTGTATAAACCGTAGTAAGTTCCCAGTCATTATTAGGTCTTTCCACCTTTCTGTGGAAAGACCTATTGATTTCCTTCTGTTTCTTCTTTTTTATTATTTTTCCGCCGTGTGATTTTTTGTTTCAAGATTTATCGAAAAGATTTATAGTCCCTAAGAATGTACTCCGTAAAAGATTATTGCAGTTCACCCTGCGTAAATGAACCTTGACCGCTTTCAAAGTTATTGCCCCTTTCGAAAGAAATGCTTGTTATCGCTACTCCTTCGAAACCGTAAACCATAGAAGTATGAAACCTTCACCAGTCTTCAACTAATTAAGGAGATTCTTCAATCTATTCATTGCGAAAGCATTCGGTGACCCCTTCAATGAGTTATTGCCCCTGAAACTTTTTGAATCTAACAAATAATTAATTTTTTTTAAAACGACAAGTTGTAGAGACATGGGACTAACTGCATAAGATTCATTGACCTTTGACCTTAAAATTCATGTAAAGGTCAAAGGTCAAGGTCATTCCAGAAATGAGAAATTTAGCTCTTTTTATATCTCTTTTGTCTTTCAACATATACGTAATGTCTATGCATCGTTAGTATGTACTCTTAAAACTGTTTCAAAGATTTCCTTCTTGTCCCCTAACATTAACCCCTTTAAAAGTTATTTCCCCTTGTGCGAAAAACCTTGTTATCGCTACTCCTCCAAAACCATAGACCGTAGAGACACCAAACCTTCACTAAGATCCTCAGGGTCTTTAGGCCTAACTTCAGTATATAAGTGCAAAAGCATCTGATGACCCCTTATATGAGTTATTGCCCTTTACTTCTTTGTACTTACTTTTAAACCTTCTAACTTGAAAACTATAAGTCATAGAAGCATGGGTTCAATTGCACTGTGACCCTTGACCTTTGACCTTGAATATTTTTTCAAGGTCAAAGGTCAAGGTCATTCCAAAAATGAGAAATTTAGCTCTTTTTGTTTCTCTTTTGTCTTTCAACATATACTTAAAGTCTATGCATCATTACTATGTACTTTTAAAACTATTTCAAAGATTTCATTCGTGTCCTCTAACATTAACCCTTATTAAAGTTATTGCCCCTTGTGTGAAAAACCTATTTTTCCCTACTCCTCCGAAACTATGGACCGTAGAGTCACCAAATCTTCACAAATGTCTTAAGAGTCTTTACGCCTAACTTCACTGTATAAGTGCGAAAGGATCTCATGACCCTTATATGAGTTATTGCCCTTTAACTTCTTTGTACTTACTATTAAACCTTATAACTTGAAAACTATAAGTCATAGAAGCATGGGGTCAATTGCGTTATGACCCTTGACCTTGAATATTTTTTCAAGGTCAAAGGTCAAGGTCATTCCAATTTTTTTCTTAAATTTTATTTTTTCTGTGCTTTAAGACAATTCTGGTTTCTTTTTTATGGAATATAATTTTAAGGAGTCAGATATAAAACAAATTTGAAATTCAAAGAAGGTGGAAAGACCTCTTATTGTTCTGTGAACAATAAGTCTCCTAGTTATTATATACATCCTCTGGTAGTCATAAAAAGGTTGGTGAAGGTGCATATTTTGTAAAAATGGATATTAAATCAGCATTTAGGCTTCTGCATACGTTCCCTTAACTTGGGATTTTGAGCTTTTAGGATACAAAGTTGAGGGTATATATATTACTTATATGATTTCATATTTGCGGGGGAAGAAAGGGGGTCATTCTTAAATTAATGCAAACATTACAAGGGGTTTATATTCAACTGGGGGTTCCCCTTAACTGAGGACAAAACGGTTTATCCCACTCACTGTCTTGTAGGCTTAGAAAAAGACACAATGCAAATGCTGATCAGAATACCTCTTGAAAATGTATCAAATTGACGTCCATACTGTATGAACATTGATTATTAGTTCTACGGCATTCATAGTCATTGTTACGGTAGCTTAATTTTTCTTAAAAATTTGTTAGGAGCTCGTATGATTCAACCCGGGGGTGTCTAAGCCTCACCATCATATTATGTACAACAATGAAAATAATCAATTTAAGATATAGGCGTAAGTTTCCTGGTCAAGTTTATTTCCAAGAAAGTGATTGGTCGTCAAATTGAATTTTAGATCTGTATACAGATAGTGCCGTTTCTGCACATCTGGGTTGTGAAGCATACTTTTGAGGGCAATGGTGCTATTTCCCTTAGCCACGTGAATGGGTGACTACAGTAATTCAGATATATTCCATGACATGACAACACTAAACCTTATCCCAGTAGTTTTGGCTGTCAGTTTAAGTGATAGTCAGCTTGCAAATAGGAGAATACGGTTTTATATGATAATGTGGCATTGGTTATGGATTTGAATAAACAGTCCTCAAAATCTAGTAGAGTAATGAAATTAATTCGTTCATTTGTGTTAAACTGCATTTTAAACAATATATTTTATCGAACAGTTCACGTGCGTACTAATTAATAACATTGTTGCCAATTTCTCCTCAGCAGCTGTGGCACCGTTTCTTGAAGGCTCCACAACATACATCACCAGAACCAGTACTGTATTAATCGAATTGTAGAATCTCATATCTAGCATAAATTAAACAAATTGTTAAGGGCAGAATTTTCTAAAAACAGCAAGGCTTATTAATTAGGCGTTAGGCAAACTTGAGCTGCTGCGTGCAACAAGGATTAAATATCATTTGCCCCCCTTGTTATTTGATTGTTAGATTTGTTGCACACTGGTCAATAATCAAAAGCCTGGGATTTTCGACAGTTCGTCATAACTTAGCTTCCGTTTCCTATCATTGCAAACTTTAAGGTCATAGAGACCTAACAGAAGAGTTCATAGTTTAAATTAAGTTGTTACAGGGGTTAAAAAGCACAGCTCACAGCTTTGACAGTAGGTTGTCAATTTAAAGATCGGATCCATATTAAAGCAGATTCTTAAAATTCTACTCTGCATATGTACAAATTCATATAAGGCATCATTAATCGCTTTCAGCTGCATTTTCTATTGTATATTATAACTTTAAAAAAAAAAAAAATTCTCCGACAAATCCTCAGATAAAGTTATCGCCAATACAGAAATTTGCCCCTGCGCTAATCTTCAAAGGTTTTAGAAATTAGACCGACCCAGGGGTTCAATTCATTTGTCATTATTTCCGTAGCTCCTTTCAAGTCTTCAACATCGAGTTTTGGGACTACAAATCCCACATCTTTCGTATTGGGGCAAGTACGAAATTTGGGATTTTATCTCAAGTTCATCTCAAGTTATCCAATCCTTAGGAAGATGGAAATCGGATTGCTATAAACTTGCAAATGTATTCCAGAATTTTAATTAACCTCAAGTTATATATATAGTTGTTTTGGTAATTAATTACAGAGCTTATGCAGAAGCTAAGAATATGCATGGTAGGTGTGACTTAAATTTGCTAAGACTAGATATTTCAATTTGGTGGCAAGCTTGCAGTGGCATATAATTTAAGGAGATGATATTGGGAAAAACAACATTGAGAAAATTAAAGAATGTTAGGTTTAAATTCTTGTAATTTATTAAGGAGATCCAATTTCCTCTTGTGCACTTAATATGGGCTCATATTCTCCTCGCATTAATTGGCATTAATCTGCATATTATCTGGCCTTGAAGAATACTAGAAAGGAGTTTAATGCATTTGTCTTTAACAAAGTTTGTGATGTTGGGGATTCCGTAATCCACTATCCTGACATAAAAAATAAAAAATCATGCCAAAATTACTTGAAAGGGATGGGGTACATTTATCCAAGTTAAGAAAATAAACTTTTCTTAAAACAACTTAGGGGGTATGTAAGCCAATTATTAGGCATGGATGCAAGTTTTAGCCATCACATTAATGACTGATATCTGGAGAGGAAGGGTCACGGCTGTTTCAGGCCGCTCAGGACCCCCACTATTAAAGTGGCGGCGCCCCCATTCGTAGATGCTTTGTTCAAGCATATACGACTGGGGACTTGTGGCGAACTGAGCGGCATACATCATTTGAACTATGATGTAACATGGGTTCATTATTGCACCGCTGCACCACCCAGGGTCAAAGTTGAATACCATGTAAATATTGTGACACTGTACACAAAACTATTTTATTTTTATTTTCTTCCTTGCCTTCTGCACCTCCCAGAGTCCTGGATGTGTGATTATTATTCTAAATATTTTATTTTCTTCCTTGACTTCTGCACCTCCAGAGTCCTGGATGTGTCAATATTTTTCATTATTTGACCTTGACCTCTGCATCTTCAGGGATCAGGGTCACCTGATATGTTGATGTTGTACTGAAATGTTGTTGACCTTGAACTCTGCATCTCCCAGGGTCAAGGTCACCTGATATGTTGATGTTGTACTGAAATGTTGTTGTTGAACTGAAATGTTGTTGTTGCTGGGTCTACCCGTTGCTTTGGAGACCCGAAAAAATATGTTGTTATATTATTCAGCCGTGCCCAAAAGCGCCAAATAAATATAAAACCCATAAAAAAAAATTGTCTTTGATTTATTGCGTCTATCCAAGATAATATAGCATCTATCTCGCCCATATGCGAATAAGATGCTTTTATCTTGGCAGCGCAATATTTTTGGCGCAGTTATCTCTCCTTGTTTCGGCACGAGTTATCTAACTTTCAATTGTATAAAGGGAGGTGCTCATGCTGCGAAGTCTCTCTTTGCTGGTTACACGCTAGTTGCAAGGTTGGTGTTAATCAAATTTGAGAAAACAATGGCTAAATGTAGAATTTTATAAATCCCTCCCTACCCTTATCCCCCAATTGTACATTGTTGAATAGATACTGCTGGTTTTTGTTTTTGTTTCCTTTCAGTGGAAAATTTTACAAAGCAAATGGTCATCTCTACCTACATATTCGGCATGGCTGTCACTTCTGAAGATGGAATGTGAACTGACATTTCTGAGTTTTACAAAGCAAGTGGCCATTTATACCTACGTATATAGCATGGCTGTTACTCCTGAAGATGGACTGCGAACTGAGTTTTACAAGGAAAGGGGTCATAGGTACCTACATATTCGGAACGACTCTCACTTCTGAAGATGGACTGCGAACGGAGTTTTACATAGCAACTGGTCACCTGTACCTACATATTCGGCACGGCTGTCACTTCTAAAGATGGACTACGAACTGAGCGGCATACGTCATTTGAACTATGACGTAACATGGGTTCATTATTGCACAGCTGCACCACACAGGGTCAAAGTTGAATACCATGTAAATATTGTGACACTGTACACAAAACTATTTTATTTTTATTTTCTTCCTTGCCTTCTGCACCTCCCAGAGTCCTGGATGTGTGATTATTATTCTAAATATTTTATTTTCTTCCTTGACTTCTGCACCTCCCAGAGTCCTGGATGTGTGATTATTATTGTTGCACTGCAACTTTTCATTATTTGACCTTGGCCTCTGCATCTCCAGGGGTCAGGGTCACCTGATATGTTGATGTACTGAAATGTTGTTGACCTTGAACTCTGCATCTCCCAGGGTCAAGGTCACCTGATATGTTGATGTTGTACTGAAATGTTGTTGTTGAACTGAAATGTTGTTGTTGTTGCTGGGTCTACCCGTTGCTTTGGAGACCCGAAAAAATATGTTGTTATATTATTCAGCCGTGCCCAAAAGCGCCAAATAAATATAAAACCCATAAAAAAAATTGTCTTTGATTTATTGCGTCTATCCAAGATAATACCATACGGGTTGGCTAAAAACGTTGACGGCCGAATCCGATCAAAATTAAGAATATTAAAGTGCATGTATTTCCCTTTGATAAATGGCTTTAACCTTAACTGGTTAAATCCAATTATCAAAAGATGAAAAACACGTGAAAATTACAGGGATTGCCCAATACACTCGTTGCCTTATTGCATTCAATGACAAACAAGCAAAGAAAAATAAAGAAACTATTTAATTTGGCTGAATGGGCCACAGCCGCTTAAATGAGGTAGATGAGGCATCAATACATTGCCTTGTAATGGCATCCCTAAAAATGCAAAGGGAACCCTGGGAACAGATGTTCAGCTTTCGTGACTAGTCCAAAATGCACTTAAAATATTCAGTTAAATGACAATGAAGTCAGAAGTCCTACAGGTAAGCGTAATAGCCGCCACGAGAGCATGTCACACATGGTATGCGCCACCAGTCGGGCAAGCAGAAAAGAACTAAAGTACCTCCCCCCTTACTTTCTTAAAACTTACTTTTAACTGTAATATGTCTAAGACAAAATCATAATTAGTCCTAAGTTGCCATTAATATGCAAATATCTTGGGGGCAAAAAAAAAACCTTGTCCAAATAATTGAAATTTTAGCTAACAATGCAATGGGACAAAATCCCGCCCAAGTAAGCAAAAATACATTGCCAATTAAAGGACTAGGCACAAGAAAATGCAAGTTCACAAAATGGCGCCATATTACATGTAAACAAATGACTAGCACTATGACCCCATAACTAGTCGTCATAGCGCAGCCATGGCCGAACTCTCCCCGTGTTGGTGAATCCTTTAATTACCGGCCGCCAGGAGGCGGTCGGTTATATGATATGAAAGTTTTAAGTCGCTGTGCGTTTCTGCGGAGCTAACAATTTAAATAAAAATATTCAACATCATATCGCCGGCGTTTAAATATCAAACAAAATTTTTTAAATGTTTAGGCAAGCACAATAATTGTAAAATTTAATTTTATAAATAGTGCGGTTACTATTTCATCCAATCCTGATTTACAAACTCTGATATAACTGAAGTGCGGAGAATATTAGTAGGAGTGTTAGGCATAGTCTAAAACAAAGACCGCGTTGTAAATCAACACTTTTACTTTCTCTTTTTAAAACAGGATCTGTTGTATTAATTTGAAATGAAGTGTATATTTAAACATTTCCTCTGGGTTTTTTTTCAAAAATATGATGAAATATTGATTATTTAAAAGCAAAGAATATTAGGACATGTTGGTCCAAGAGACTAGGACAGAGCGTGTTTTCAATGTGCCAAACATTTTCCCGCCACATCTCAACATCAAAACAAAGAGATTGGAAGAGAAGAAATGTGGTGGTGGATCATTAAGAAGTTGGGAGGGGGGGGGGTAACATCCTATTAGGGAGAGAGCGAGGATCCCCACAAGTTATATATTTGTTGCAGAGACGCAGAGGACTATGCATAGTTTATTTTGCTTGTACATGTAATTTTGTACATGCATTATGCAATCGGCATTGTTGCATGCATTTTTTTAATGTAACGAGGGTATTTTAACAGATAAATATAAGATTTTTTTTAAAGAAAACAGCAAATTTCAGTTTCTGAAGATTTTTTTTTTTAAAACAGCAAATTTCAGTATCTGAAAGGAACTTAAACAGTTATACAAATTGGTTTGCGGCCGATTTTTGACGCTTGCGTCAATATGTTTCTTGTTCAGGACTTGAAATAAAAACCTGCAACCCTTGCTGTAACCTATATAAAAATAAGTTGTATCCCAATTCTGAGAGGTGTACCTTGTCACCTAAAAACAATTCCGGACAATCGGGGCGGATCTCGAGGTACTTAATGTATCTCCCCCGGCCTTTATTAAGAATGTTGCAACACGGCTATTGAGGCGCTTTCTAATCTTCTCTAGCTTGTTTGTGAATGCCCCCCCCCCCCCTCCAATGTAGCCGAAGTAAAATTTGAAACCATACTATAATTGTTCCAGGCAACTGTTGTGCAAGATTCTACAGGGTCCTAATTATTTGATGCCTTAACTCTACCGACTTACCCCCACCGGGAACAGGTATGTTGTTACCCCCACAATGAATTACTAAGAAGTGTGGAGGGTCTTCAATCTTGAGCAAAATCCTGATCTTTGGACAAATTTCCCTCCATGTCATTCCCCCCCCCCCCTTTCCCTGCCATAGGATGGATGTGTGTTGTCTCCCTAACTCTAAGTTCGCACCAAAACTTGAATTTCTTGCATGGCAAAATGCTCTTTTTATTATTGATGAGCCAACCACCCATATTCTACGCTCAATATAAAAAATAAGACAAATGCGAAATGTTATAAAGCATGCAATGAAAACAAACATATCAGAGTTTATGATGCCCTCTAGACATTGTAACCCTAAAGAATGTACCCATTTCTCTACAAACAACTTGCTTACTTTCTAATGTACCTGAACATACAACGAGAATTCCATCTACCCATGCGCGAGATGTCTTGCGCACTAGTGCCATTAGCCATGCACTGGAGGCTGCCCGTATACGGAAAGAGTGAGTTTTGTAAGATTCCCTATCAAGGCCTAATTGCTGAATGACTCTCATAAATATGGATTCAACTTGGTAACGCGTAGTTGGTAAGCCTGAAATATGATAGAAAAAAGCCCATGGACAATTTAGCCTAGCGTGCATATATGTTTGCAATACTTGAACTGGGCAAATGGGTCTCTGAGAAGGAGTCAATTGAACTGTTGTACCCTTACCTTCCTGATCTGTTTTTGAATGCCTCAATAGTATGACAACTGACTTATTGCTTACTACATGAACGTCACCCATTTGAATAGCATGGCCAGGAATATCCCTAGAGTTCTGAACCAGCTCACCCATTCTGAAGTAGCCAAAAAAGGCTGTTGAAAAAATAGCACTAAACAACATGGAAATGGGTTTGCGAGTACATATCTTAGCATTAGCCTTAATCCACCCCACAAGCATCTTATTAAGAAGGAATGATTTGGTTGTGTCCTGCAGACCATTAATCTAACAACAAAATGATATTCCCGCTATGTAAGATTTAACAGTGCTTGGGGCAAAATTTTTGTATGAGAGATAGGCTACAAAATCAACCAAGTCCTGGGGAACTGAGGGCCAGACCTCCCCACGCTGGTACATACAACGGAACGAATTAAATTGATTAACAGCAGCCATGTACATTTTATTGTGATTTCAAACATTGAACAACCTAACAACTGTTCAACTCTCTGCTGTAGATTATATGGATAAAGGAGGCACGTATTTCTGTTGGTAGTGGATCCGCCTCTGGGACGGAGCGTTGAAATCTGTGTCATTGCTGTCGAGAAAGAGAGTCAGCTTTTATATTTCTTATGCCTTCAATATGTTGACCCTTAAACTGGATATTATGTAAAAGTGCATGAAGTACTAATAACCTTAGTAAATGCATAACCCTGCTTGATTTGGATGTCTTTGAGTTCAGAATGGTGACCAGGGCTTTGTTATCAGTGTGAAGTATGACTCGTTTGCCTGCTAAATCATTACCCAAAATAGTGAGTGCCATAACAATAGGAACAAGCTCCAAGAATGTAACGTCCTTAAATATGTTGGACCCTTTCCACTCGCTTGGTCATGTTAGGAATGACCAATGAGTTTTGAAAACTGCCCCACAACCCAAAATATCAGAGCCAACACTGTCAGTGAATAAATCTAGATCATAATCCTTGAAGGTATGGTGTAACTCTATTGAATGACTTTAAAAACATGAACCATACTTCAATATCTTGCTTCATCTGGGCACTACCCTACTCTTGTGAAATGGCTTGCTGAGACCACATTTGGCGTCATAAAGTCGTCTTACGAATGCTCTCCCAGACGGTATAGCATGTATGCAAAAATTTAACAAACCTATAAGTGCCTGAATTTCCCTAAGGGTTACCTTTTTACGAGATAAAAAATATAATAATTGGAGTCGGAGCTGTTTTAACTTGTCAGAAGATTTCCTGATCGACATGTCAACAGTGTCAATTTCCAAACCATGAAATACTAACTTAGTGGTGGGGCCTAAGGTTTTGTCATGTGCCAGTGGTACGCCTGTTTCTGCAAAAACATGACCAAAGAGCACGTTAACTCCCTTTATTCCTGGGTCACAGCCCTGCCCGCTAGAAGAAAATCATCCAGGTAATGCACCACATTGCTGCAATGACTTTGGCTTCTTATCAACCATTCAAGGAAAGTTGAAAATTTTTCGAATGTGGCACAGCTTATCGAACGTCCAAAAAGGAGACACTTGTCAATAAAAATATTGCCTCTAATTTTGTAACCTAGTAACTCAAAGTCAGATGGGTGGACTAGTAAAAACGAAAAGCATTCTTAGTGTCTAAGCGTGATATGAGAGCCCTCCGACCAAGACAAGCCAACATTTCTAAGGCTTGATCAAAGGAAGTATACTTGACTGAACAATACTTATGATCTATAAAATCATTAACGCTTTCGCCAGAAGGGTATGACAAATGGTGAATAAGCTTAAATGTGCCATCCTTTTTAGGCACCATGCCAACTGGGGATAATCTTAGGTTAGGCAAGGGGGATTTGTCAAAAGGGCCAGCCACTCTTCCCAGGGTTATTTCTTTATTAACTACCTGAATGGCCTCATAAGTAAGTGACCTAAGAGACGTAAGATTCTCGCAATCATATGCTTGTCTAGGGCCCTTGTAGCAGAGCTTAAAACCAAAATGAAAACCTTCGAGTAATTCAGATGCAACTGTGTCGAGAGGATAATTTGTTAAGAATTTTTGCAATGCTAGCAATTTTATTGGGATGTGTGCTACACTATTGACGTCTAAAAGACTGGGTTGACGAGGGTCTGTTATAGATACTTAAGCTGAGTTCCTGAGGGCAAGGAACGCCATGCTGACTGGGTGTTTGCTGACCTGGAATTTGATTGAGGGCGAGTATTATTCTTGTGCTTAGCGTGTGGGTGTGGCTGTGAGCAAAGGATACAGGAGTGACTGTATCTACATTGTTGTCTTGGACATGCACCTTTAAAATTGTAACATTAATCAAAACCTGAATTATTTAAATCGTCAAAATCCCATGACCTAAAGTGACCTTATCATAAAATAAGATAGCCAACCAGTATTAGTTATTTACTGTAGACGTATTTTTTCCACGGGGTCATAATTCTGCGGAATCTCAATTTTTATTTGATCCGCGGGTAGAAAATAACGCGGAGTTTTTAGACAGTCACCATATACCTTACATTTATATTAAAAACCCAATTTTATGTTAACGCCCCCAAAATCTACCTGATTCAAGATCAATAATTTACCGCCTGTCAATCATGAATAAAACAATAGCTTCTGATTTTATTTTCCCCCCTTCGAAACATAACCATGATTACGATGAATGCGTTAAGTTTACAAAAAAAATAATTATATAAATCAATCATTTTACGTTATTTCACTCAAAATCAGACACAGAACACTAAATGATGACAATGATTACCAAACAAAAACTTCCTGTGTAATGCTACGTATACACAGATTTTTGACATCTTGGGTATTGGGGGTCTCCAGGTAAATAACACCACTATTACTTTGACCACTCCCCCTCCTCGGGTAACCGTACGGTAAAAAAAAAAAATGGGTCTTTAGGTTAGGACAAATATCCGCGGAAAATTTGTGACCGTGTACATAGCGTAATTTAATACCACGCGGAAAAATGTACATGTTTAATTTGTTTTTCAAAGTGCGTTGATATCAACCATTTTAACCATTTTAACGCAATTTGAAATAATATAAAGCTTGATAAATATTCTTACAAATAATCAGTATGATACTGTAGAAGTACTTTATGTTTTCAAAGTGCGTAATTTTTCAAAGTGCGTTGTAACAGTGGCGTCATTAAAAAATCTTCTAAAGAACCACTGAGCCAGAAAAGCTAAAACTCATGCGGAAGCATCCAGGGGTAGTATAAATCCTAAATTTTTAAATCATCCCCCGGGGTTGGACGGTGCCACAATAGGGAATTACATTTTTTACATAGAAAAATAAAAAAAAAAAAACTCTCGAATTATTAATCGAGGGAACCAATTAATCTGTGGGAACGAATTGTGTGATTCGAAATTTCAAATCAAATAATTTCTACAAAAACGTTGGTCATTTTTCTACGTAGAATATTGACCAGGGGTCAAATTTCTATGTAGAAAAATGACCCCCGTCAATATTCTACGGGGGTTATTCTTCGTCGTTACACCGGTAATAAATTTATCACAAACTAAATTTTACAAAATTATTTAAAAATGTAACATAATTTAATTTTATAAAAAGAATTATTTTTTGTCCCCCGCTTTCGCGAAAACGAGGGGACATTAAATCTCATTCGTCTGTCCGTCTGTCCGTCACAAAAACTTTTATCTTGCCCATAACTTTTGATTTAGTGAAGCTATGACTTTCATATTTCACATGTGTATTCCTTGTGACAAGACCTTTCTTTGGGTACCACTAAATTTGACCTTTTGACCTTGGAGTTTGACCCACTTTTACACAAAAATTCTTAACTTTTACTTTGGCCATGATAACTTTTGAATAGTAAGAACTAGGACTTTCATATTTCACATATGTATTGTTTGTGACAAGACCTTTCATTGGATAACAACAACCTTGACCTTTTGACCTTGACCTTGGAGATTTACGAACTTATAAAAAAAACTTTAACCTTGACCATAACTTTTGAACAGTGAGGACTAAGGCTTTCTTTCTTCACATATGCAATCTTTGTGAGTAGGCCTTTCATTGGATATCAACATCTTTTACCCTTTGACCTTGACCTTGGAGTTTTAACAACTTAATAAAACTTTAACCTTGGTCACAACTTTTAAACAGTAGATACAAGGACTTTTATATTTCACGTATGTATTGTTTGTGATAAGACCTTTCATTGGATAACAACAACCTTGACCTTTTGACCTTGACCTTGGAGATTTAAGTACTTATGAAAAACTTTAACCTTGACCCTAACTTTTGAACGGTGTGTTCTAAGGCTTTCGTACTTCACATATGTAATCCTTGTGAGAAGACCTTTCATTGGATACCAATAACTTTTACCCTTTGACCTTGACCTTGAAGTTTTAACTACTTTTAAATTTTTTTAACCTTAGTCACAACTTTTAAACAGTAGATACTAGGACTTTTATATTTTACATATGTATTCTTTGTGGCAAGACCTTTCATTGGATACCAACAACCTTGACCTTTTCACCTTGACCATGGAGATTTACGTACTTATGAAAAAAAACTTTAACCTTGACCATAACCTTCAAAAGCAATCAACTTCAATGTTACTTTCTAAATAATGACATATGATAGGATGTTCATATATTATTACACACAATATGTCATAATAAATAGCATCTCACCCACAAAGACATCGAAAGCGGGGGACCACAATTCTTTGAATTTGCTTGTAATGTCTGTTTTTAACATATGTCGAAAATTATTTATCAGTCAATTAATGTTAAGACAGTAAAAAGGAATTTGTCACTCAATATTTATTTAAGGAATTAGTGTCAATCCTCTGCCTCAAAGAGTGTCCGACTTGTATGTGTGATAATTGCGTAAATGTGTTAATTGAAGTTTGAGTGAATGCCGTATGTTGTGTGTGAGAGAGTCAGTTTTAGATCCGCCGTGGACAATCCCGAACGTGAATATTAGATGGACTGGACATTCCGTCATCAAGAAAATATAGTTTTTACTCTGGACTATTCCGAGTTACCAAAACGTTTGGGTGCGTGTCCTTGTGTGAGCGTTACAACTCGTCTTTGTTTTATGTGACTTCATTTGATTAATTTTTCAAAATACAAACTTTAACTTTTTCTTGCTTTACTTTCGTTTCATATATTTTCATCACAAGTTCACTTGTGTTCATTTACTTAAGCTTCACATAAATGCAGTTACATTATTATTGTTTTCCATATAAAGACCACTTTAAATAAATATTGTATACTCCATACAGAGTTGGTGATTTATTGGTATTTATATTAATCGACATCTGAAATGAAAAATAGAAATATCAAAAAAAAATGGCAATAACGTTTAAACAGCTTTATTTTCTGTGAAAAAATTAAACTGAAGAGGGGGCAGTAGCAACGTACTTTGAAAAAAATTTTCAAAGTGCGTTAAAACTGGGTCAGAATCAACGCACTTTGAAAACATATTTCAAAGTGCGTTAAATTTGGGACCAACTCAACACACTTTGAATTTTTTTTTTTCAAAGTGCGTTTACATCAATATATTTTACCTTGGAGACACTTAACACACTTTGAAAAAAAAGATATGTAAAAACAAAAATTCTGGATTAAGATTTTAGTAAAGGAAATATTTTAGTAATGGAAATATTTTATTTCAGTTTATTAAAAAAACCATCCCTTTCAATATTTTGAAAGTGCGTTAGCTTGCTCCCAGATTTAATGCACTGAAATTTTTTTCAAAGTGCGTACTAATTTTTCAGAGTGCGTTGTAACACTATATAAACTGAAGAAGAGGGGCTGGGACAAAATCAACGCACTTTGAAAAAATTACACACTTTTAAAAAAATTTTCAAAGTGCGTTCAATTTCGGACCAACTCAACGCACTTTGATAATTTTTTTCAAATGCGTTAAGAGTCTATATCAATGTATTTTACCATGGAGACACTTAATGCTCTTTGAAAAAGAAATCATATTTTAGTCATATGGAAAGATTTTATTTGTTATTTATCTTTCAAAAAACTATGCCTAACCCTAACCTAAAAATGAATTGATTTACTCCCGTCGAAAAGAGTAGAAGACGGGTATAAGATCCCTCAGTCCGAATCTTTATCTTTCCAATGCATTGGTGTAATAAACCTGAAAAGGGCACGCTACATTTTCAATGCTTTTACGGTGTATATATCTTTCCAAAATAAGTGGGGCGCTTAACCCCCAATCCCCTCCCCTGTCCCTTCGCCCAGTCTCGATGTCTATTCTATACTTAAAGCATTCATATAATTATGTATTTGCCTAACTGGTATGACGTTGAAAACTTTCAATAATGAATGAGTTAATTAAATCAGATAAAAACTAGAAATTTTTAAGTACAGTAAAACGTATGAGAGAGAAAGAATTTTCATAGTTTTGAACAATCAAATTGGTCCCTTTTTACATAGGCACTTGGGGTATGGACCCCCCCCCCCCCTTTCCATTTTTTTCTTTTTAAATCTGGGTTCGAGTCACCTTTTTCCTCTTTTTCTATTCTAATATGCACTATATGTTATAAAAAATGCAACTCTTTTGTCTTTACAAGCTGTTTTTAAAAATGCCGTTTTCCACTGATACATATAAAGAGAGAAGGCTTGCAACTCTTCTAGTCATCCGCCTAACCTCGCTCAAACTTCGCTTGATTATTTATCTAAATCAGAATAAAACATTGGATATGCATACATTAATAATTTTGTTATACATTCCTCTTCCTTTTCATATTTCCAGTTTATTTTTATATGCTCCTGATTTGTAAATATTTCGATGAAATAAGCGTAAATTTTGTTCATGTGCATCAACCGGGACGGAAGTACCCGGTATTTTCGGGCGTCATAATAATGTGTAAATGTCATTCGGAACATTAAATGGTTACAGACTACTAATTTTACCCCTATTTCATTGACCACTCAAGTAGTTCCAGTTTAAAAATAGAGGTTTTTTCTTAAAAATTCTTTGGGGTGTTTATGGAGTAGAATGGGGTTATTTTTGGGCATAAATGGAAAGGAGAGGGTCTGAAAAAAATTATAAAAATGATAATAATGGGAAATTTTGCTTTTAAGTGCGTAGTAGGAAGGGTGTAAAGAGGCCCATATTTACCCTTTCCTCGAAGAGAAAGTGAAAAAAGCAGGGTAGGGGTTATTTGCGAGGCCATAAAAAGACTTGCAGACTATGAATGTTCCTGAGAACTTGGTAAATTTTTGGACTTGAAATGGTCTTACTCTGTGCCAAGTTTCAGGTAAGTTAAGCCGGTGTAATTTTTAAAAAATATTTTTTATGTTATAAAGGAATGTATAGCAAAATAATTGGTAGTCTGTGTCCTATCAGGTCAAAGGTCAAAACTCGTGTTAATCAGTTTATTGGCACTTTTCGGATAATTTGGAACTAATTATGCTAATTGTTGAAAAAATTAATGGATAAAATTATATTTTGGAGAAGTTAAATGGATTTAAATAATTAAAAAAGGGGGAGGGGCACCTGCTCTGGTTGTCAAAGGGTATGACATAATGTGTGCAATTGATGTGTGTCAAGAATTTATGCAATATGAATTTTGATTTTTTATATAATGTTGTAGGTAACATAGAACCCATTCCCCACCTATCCTGTTATCTCAAATGTCAAATGGAGTTCAAAAACCAAGGTATGTTTTTAACATTTGATTGTTCAGATTACACTATAATTGTTAGTAGGAAAGAAATGCCTAATTTCTCAAAACTTAAGCTACTTGGTGTTTGTAATTATAGTTGTCCCAATTACTTATTAATTTGACACAATAACTTATTAATTATGAATGTGAACTGAAGTTAAAATGCTTTTAAAATCATTTTTTTAGTGGCTCATTTTTAGCAGATTGTGGGGATGCATGCAGTTGTAGCCTGGATGGGTGACTTAAAAAAATTCAGGCCAGTTGCCAGTCAGAAGTGAACAATTTTTGTACCAGAAGCAGAGAAAGTGAGTATTCAGAAAACAAGATACAGCTGTCATCAATATTGCAGTCAAAAGCAGCCAAGTTAAAGGTATACAATCAACTGATTCATAGTTTGTATTAATTTTGTTTGTTTTCTTTTTTATATACTGTTTTCATCTGTTCATCATCATCTGTTGCTTTTTAATGTATACTCTCTAAAACTTTCTTTTCTTCCTTCAGCCTTTGGAAATGAACATCTGCTGTCTGATTGCTGGCACTGATCTGTGATTGTTCAAGACAGGGGAGGTCAGTAAGGTGCTCAACATTTCATATGGAATGTTTGGTCCTACTGCCTTTTTCTACTCTTGTGGAATCTTGGACATCATTGTCGGTGGTCGCATATCAGACAAAATCATCATTTTTTGACCAAGACAGGTGTTTAAGAGAATTTGGATAAACTTTGTGCAGAAATAGTGCTCCACAAGACAGACAGAACTTATGTACTCCAGTTTAATAGAACCTTCTCTACCCCCCCCCCCCTTTCCTGTTCTTAATAGTGAACTTCCAAGCAACTCCAGGACTAATTATATGTGACACAGGCATGGTATGTATTTTCTGTGTTAAACAATTGAATGTATGTATAAATGTGTTTTAATTGTTTTGTTCTTTGGTACCTTTACAGTGCAGAGTTGCCTCCCCTTTTTTCAGCAGCCTGAAGAATGTATGTAGGTAAAATGTACATTTAAATTCCTTTTTTTTGTAAATTCAGAATTATAAAATCCAAATTTTCATAGAATTTATGGTATTTGTTGTCTAATCATGCATATTGTTACAAGAAATATCCATCAAAGAAGTTTAAATATGACCAGGGATAATCCAATTAGAGTTGTAAGTACCACTTCCTGACAGAGGCTGAATCGACCAGGTTGGATAATCTGCTTATAACAAAGCTATTAATCTCTTTTCCTTAGCTTTTATACTGATTTTTCATAGCCTAAACATTTTAGAATTTTTTAGTATTAGTTTTACTAAAATTTAAATGTGCTAAATATTTTTATTTTTAATATTTTCAAGAATTTTATGCTTTTTGAAGGTATTTTTTGAAATTTTTAAAAAATATATTTACTAAAGTAATAGGTTAAGTTTTTTTCTTGAAATTTGTGTAGGACATATTTATCTAGTTAACAAAAATATGACAAAAGAAAATTACTGTAATATATGTGAGTTGTGAGCATTTCAAATCTGAGAATTGTATGTCTAATGCTTATTTTACCCTCTGCTTTAAGGTGTTCCAGCACATTATTTAAAGGGCCATAACTCTGTTAAGGGATCATCAATTTCAATGAAACTTCATGGGCCACTTTGTATAAACCAAAAACACCAGCATGTCAAATTTCAGCAAAATCAGACAAGGTTTGTGTCCTTATTAGGTTACAGACTACTAATTTTACCCCTATTTCATTGACCACTCAAGTAGTTCCAGTTTAAAAATAGAGGTTTTTTCTTAAAAATTCTTTGGGGTGTTTATGGAGTAGAATGGGGTTATTTTTGGGCATAAATGGAAAGGAGAGGGTCTGAAAAAAATTCTAAAAATGATTATAATGGGAAATTTTGCTTTTAAGTGCGTAGTAGGAAGGGTGTAAAGAGGCCCATATTTACCCTTTCCTCGAAGAGAAAGTGAAAAAAGCAGGGTAGGGGTTATTTGCGAGGCCATAAAAAGACTTGCAGACTATGAATGTTCCTGAGAACTTGGTAAATTTTTGGACTTGAAATGGTCTTACTCTGTGCCAAGTTTCAGGTAAGTTAAGCCGGTGTAATTTTTAAAAAATATTTTTTATGTTATAAAGGAATGTATAGCAAAATAATTGGTAGTCTGTGTCCAAATTCGAGAGGGATTCAATCCCGAATTTTCTCTTCATGTTACATGTAACGGTAAGTTCGATATATCACAAGAAAGCTGTAACTAGTAGATTCTGATGGATACAGATTCACTTTTAACACACGATATAATCAACCAAATATCACGATATTGTTATTACAAATCCTGAATTTTTTATAATGCAGAACATTTGTAAAATAGAGTTATCGTTCTTTGGTACTTCCGTCCCGGTTGGTGCACATGAAAAAATTTACCCTAGATGCGGATGATTTCATCAAAATATTTACAAATCTGGGGCATATAAAAATTGAATGGAAATGTGAAAAGGAAGAGGAATGTATAACAAATTTATTAATGTATGCATATCCAATGTTTTATACTGATTTAGATAGATGATCAAGCGAAGTTTGAGCGAGGTGAGGCGGATGACTAGAAAAGAGTTGCAAGCCTTCTCTCTTAATATGTATCAGTGGAAAACGGCATTTTTAAAAACAGCTTGTAAAGACAAAAGAGTTGCATTTTGATAACATATAGTGCATATTAGAATAGAAAAAGAGGAAAAAGGTGACTCGAACCCAGATTTAAAAAGAAAAAAAAATGGAAAAGCGGGGGGGGGGGGTCCATACCCCAAGTGCCTATGCCTTTTTATTATGATTAAATGCTAAGTTGCTTGAAGCTGTCCTCTGTTAGTGCCCCCTATACACCTTTACATCTACTTATCAAAGACTAGAATTTTGAAAAAAAAGAAGAAGAAACGAATTAATGAACTTAAACAATAGTCACTCTTTTTTTCAAGACCTTTTAATTTTCCCTTTTATTTTATCAACATTTTTTTCAAAGTGCGTTAATATGGACGATATTAACGCACTTTGAAAAAAAAATATTTTTTCAAAGTGCGTTAGCTTGGTCCTAAATTTTAACGCACTTTGAAATTTTTTTTCAAAGTGCGTTTTAACAATGCTCCGACATCATCAACATGGTGAGTAAGTCGACGCCAGTTGACTTGTCCAAAGTTATCGATGATTTTGCTGTAAAATATTTGCCATACGTACCCACTTTGAGACAAACATAAAGGGCAAATGCTTTTACAAACGGTTCATTCATTCACTTAAAATGTTCAAAATGATTCCGTACGTATTATCCCTTTCTGGGAAAGTACCGGTATATCGAAGCATGAGAAAGTCTGAGTTCCCTCATACTTTTAACTTCGAAGATGACAAAGGCAAAAAAAAAACAATTTCAGAAGCACGTTGCGACTGCAAAGCTGGGTAGATGATAAATTACAGCAACAACCTTCAATTCAATTTGCAATGTAATAAATCTGCAATAATACAAAACACATACGACATTGTCAAGACATGCTTTTAGTTTCTATAGATCTATAAGGGGACGATCATTTGATTCTGAAGGGGGATGGGTGGGTGTCTGGCTGGGAAAGTAGTTAAATCATTTTGATTGATTGATTGATTGTATGTTGTTTAACGTCCCTCTCGAGAATTTTTCACTGATATGGAGACGCCACCACTTGCCGGTGGAGGGCTACAAATTTTGTCCTATGCTCGGCACTCAGGGCCTTTGAGCAGTGAGAGATCTTTTTCGTGCTAACACCTACTGCGACACGGGGCCTCGGTTTATACGGTCTCATCCGAAAGACCGGTCTCCACGTCCCACAGTGGGATTCGAACCCGCGACGTAAGGACTGACTCCTTACTTCGCGACTCTAGAGCAGACGCTCTAACCACTGCGCCACGCGGGCGACAATCTGTCCTCTACTGGAAGGAAATAAACCAGAAGTCTCTGTCGAGACTGTAGCTCTACTGGTTTGTACTTATCAAAAACCATTGCACTTTTTTATGTATCTTTGCGTAGTCTACTTGTGTGCCAACTTATTTTGAAATCAAACTAGAACTATAGAAGGAGTAGCGTTTTTAAGGAATTTCACAGAAAATTCTATTTTTAGTAACCATGGTAATACCGTTAATCGAAATCAGAAACCGATGCAATATTCTATGTATTTAGTGTAGTCTACTTGTGTGCCAAGTTATATTGAAATCAGACCAAAACTGTAGAAGGAGTAGCGTTTTAAAGGAATTTCACAGAAAATTCTATTTTTAGTAACCATGGCAACACCGTTCATCGAAATCAAAAAACGATGCACTATTCTATGTATCTTAGTGTATTCTACTTGTGTGCCAAGTTATATTGAAATCAGACCAAATCTGTAGAAGGAGTGGCGTTTTAAAGGAATTTCACAGAAAATTCTATTTTTAGTAACCATGGCAACATCGTTCATCGAAATCAAAAACCGATGCACTATTCTATGTTTCTTAGTGTAGTCTACATGTGTGCCAAGTTATATTGAAATCAGACCAAAACTGTAGAAGGAGTAGCATTTTTAAAGAATTTCACAGAAAATTCTATCTTTAGTAACCATGGCAACACCGTTCATCGAAATCAAAAACCGATGCACTATTCTATGTATCTTAGTGTATTCTACTTGTGTGCCAAGTTATATTGAAATCAGACCAAAACTGTAGAAGGAGTAGCGTTTTTAAGGAATTTCACAGAAAATTCTATTTATAGTAACCATGGCAACACCGTTCATCGAAATCAGAAACCGATGCACTATTCTATGTATCTTAGTGTATTCTACTTGTGTGCCAAGTTATATTGAAATCAGACCAAAACTGTAGAAGGAGTAGCGTTTTAAAGGAATTTCACAGAAAATTCTATTTTTAGTAACCATGGCAACACCGTTTATCGAAATCAAAAACCGATGCACTATTCTACGTATCTTAGTGTAGTCTACTTGTGTGCCAAGTTATACTGAAATCAGACCGAAACTGTAGAAGGAGTAGCGTTTTAAAGGAATTTCACAGAAAATTCTATTTTTAGTAACCATGGCAACATCGTTCATCGAAATCAAAAACCGATGCACTATTCTATGTTTCTTAGTGTAGTCTACTTGTGTGCCAAGTTATATTGAAATCAGACCAAAACTGTAGAAGGAGTAGCGTTTTTAAAGAATTTCACAAAAAATTCTATTTTTAGTAACCATGGCAACACCGTTCATCGAAATCAAAAACCGATGCACTATTCTATGTATCTTAATGTAGTCTACTTGTGTGCCAAGTAATATTGAAATCAGACTAAAATTGTAGGAGGAGTAGCGTTTTGAAAAATTGTTTACAGACAGACACAGACAGACAGACGGACAGACAGACAGACAGACAGACAGACGGACGGACGCCGGACGCATTACTATCGCATAAGCTCTTCTGGTCTCTGACCAGTAGAGCTAAAAATCTGCCCCCTCCCCATCCCACCAACACGGAATAAGAGTTGTCGATGGTGTTCTCATTTAATTTTTTTTCTGCTTGTTATACTTTTTTTCAATGAAGAGAAGAATAAATATTATGCCATTGGAAATAAATAATCCGTAATCCACCGACATGGTCTTGGAGATAAATAATCTGACTCGAAAAAAGTTGCAAGCCCCCCCCCCCCTTTCCAGAATCAAATGGTCGTACCATTAATCCTTTTGGTAATGTTCACTCTGGAGAACTTTTAAGTTCTGGTGGAAATGTGAACACGTTCTAGCAATAATAGATAGTAGGTGAATGATGAAGATTTTGAATATCTGGTCAGATATATATTATACAAATCTAATAACTTACACAAACTTTCGCGTTTCTCTGGGACAACTATGGAACGCCGTCACTGCCTTATAACAGAACACTATACTATTGCATTGTGTCAACCTTCCATTACATTATGTCAACTCTTCATGACATTAATCCACACTACTATTGCATTGTGTCAACCTTCAATTACATTATGTCAACTCTTTAGCTTTGAGATAATGTAAATGTTTTTTAACATCAGGTAATGAACTTTTGGAATCAACATGATAAAGAGTTAACACAATATAAAGATATTTTTAAATCACATAAGAAAGAGTTGACATAACGTAATTATATATCCACATCACGGAATGGAGTTTTGACACAATGTAATGAAGTATTGATATAATATAAATATATGTTCATATTACTAGTATGTTATACAGTTTTTACACCACGTAATAAAGCACTGACATAAAAGTAAGATGTGTTCACCTCACATCATAATGCCCTCGCCGTGAAATAAAGATAAATCCATATCACGTAATAATGCTTTAATATATAATAGAAATCTACACTCTCAAAAGAAATGGGCTTTTGACTTCATGTAATGATAAGTTTAATTATAAAACACAATTTACTTGACGTAATGCAGTTTTGACCTCACATATTAAAGAAATGAAATGATGTAAAGAAAAATTCATTTCATGCAATAAAGTTTTAACACAATGTCACTTCATATAATGATATTATACAATGATTGCTGGTTTTTGAGGTCAATACAATGATTTAGCCATCTGAGGAGTACAATATTCACCGAGCCCGAAGGGCGAGGTGAATATTGTACTTCGAAGATGGCTAAATCATTGTATTGACCGAAAGAACAGCAATAATTGTTTTATTATATGATTCACCGATAATTGATAAAATGATACAGCTCACTACTTGTTTGCATTTTATTAAGTCCTTGCCAAATACAAGAAAGGAGCAGAATTAAAACGTTAATAAACCTTACCAGGCGTATCAATTTGAATTTTTTTTTAATTCAATGTTTAGAGGACATAAAAGAAATATATAATGTCAGTCTTTGTATAGGATAGATTTTGAAAGGAAGAAGTATTATCAGGGAAAACTGACTGCCAAAAATAAAAAAAAATTAACGTTCAGTAAGTGTTGGAGGGGGGGTGTCCCTGCATAACCTCTTAATTACCACCCTTACCTAAAATATATATTCGCTTATGTTTTGTTCACATGAAAATACAAATCATTTTCGTTTAAATAGCTTTTTAAAACAATTTGTATCAATTTGGAATTCCCCAATCTATTTTTAGATCAATGTAGAGGAAATAAATCCTTGTATTGACCTGGAACGTCACGTGCAGGTCAATACAACGTAATATTTTTCTAACATAGTTGGATCTCAGCCAATCAGAGAGATGGAAATTATTCAATCATATAATAATTTACTTTAATTTATGAAGTGCTGACATAATGAAATGATGTATTTACTCCATGTAATGCAGCATTGACATGATGTCAAGATATATTTACATCATCTCATAAAAAATGGACAAAACGTAAAGATATGTTCACATCACGTAATGATAAATTGAAATATTAAATGCATAGTTGCATGCTATAAGGCAGTCATGGCGTTCCATAGACTTCATTATGTCGAACTAATTCCTGACAAATCCTTGCACTTTCACAAATTTTAACTTTATTCTTAATCCTTAGGTAAAGTGTGAATCTTGTTGTGTATCAATGAAAAATGTAAAACTATAATCCAGAAAATTCAGAGAAGACATGTTCGAAAGCAAAACAAACACTCAATTTATTGCCAGTCCGTGCAGTTGTGGTGAACAGACTTTGGCGAATTAACGCACCCGGTGAATCGTAAACACCAAACAATAACAGAGCTCTAGCCCTGTTTACAAAAACTGTGTACATGTACATAACACAAATTATGTGCTCGATTGGCAATACTTTGTACACAACGGAATGACGATACTTGTAAAGTTTGCTTTCTAACATGTATACTCTGAATGAAATTGTTTTTCTGGATAAGTTTTAATATTTCTCATTAATACACAAGATTGCCACTTTTCCGAAGGGTTAAGAATAAAGTTAAAATTTGTAAAAGTGCGAGGATGTGTCAATCAAACTCACCAAATATTTTTAATTTTTTTATAACTTTTAAATGAAATAAGATATTTAATTAATTTTTGTGTGAAATGCTATTAAAATATATAATTCGTGATATTATACAGAAAAAATGAACTTCAAATCTGTGTCCAAGTACTTTTAATAATACTAGTGGGAGGGGGGGGGGGGGGGGGTAATTAAAAGTTAATTTTTTTGTCATAAAATAGAATCATTTTTAATGGATAGATCAAATCAAATTTAATTTAAAAAAAAAATAAAATAAAAGTGTGTTATAAGACATAATCGTGCAAATGCAATAAAAACTGGAAATAAAAAAACTGCAGTAACTTTCTGACACGTACCAACAATATAAACTTTTGTGAAATTAGAAACTCAAAAAGCGTCTAGTTCTCTTTTAAAATAAATGTGCACGTATTTTGACAATGATTTTGAAGGTAAAACATGCACATATGTAGAGGTGTAATGAACTGATGACGTTTATTTATTCATATGCGCATATAGGCCCTTTATGCATATTTTGAACGATCGAAGACAGTCTGAAAATCTCCAGATTGTGCACTGATTTGTACGAATTTTTTGTGCATCAAACTAAGAAAGTATACATGTATAAACATAAAAAACAAGTAAAAAAGTTTTATTTCATTTCCTGGCCAATAATATATTTAGAAAGTCCGAAACGTCGGCGTCCCAAAACATCCATAATTCCCTTTCGGGATACCTGTCGTCGGTGTTACACGTTCCCAACTGCATCTTTTAAACACAATGGACTTATTTCTTCAATTTGTTTATTGTCGACCACTCAGTCCACTGCGAGTGTTTGTCGGAGCATATGGCGGAGCAAGTGTTTACTGAACGCGCAGAATAAACAGAATTATTTCATTGGTTGAAAATTAGTTGTGATTGACAGCAGGACATGGAAAGGCGATAAGTTAATTCCTAACAATTTAAATTTCTGTTCCAAGATGTAAAAAAGACAATACCGAGTACAGTATCTCTTTAAAATTACTTCAAATTGTACTGTACAAATATAGATTTAAAATGATAGATACATACCGGTATTTGACGCGATATTGTGATATAAAGGATTCAGATTATGAAATATAAAATTATTTTTTCTTTCCAGTTGATTGACTTATTAAACTAACTTTGTATTAATAACAAAAAACTGCATAAATAAATGCAAATTATCACAAACCATATTCTGTTAGGCCCCATCCAGATATGTAACATTCCAGGTTTTCACTGTACACTGTATTTTCTGATGGTAGACAGGCAGGCTGAGCATTAGAATCCATTGATATACCACGGCCACGCTTAGGTTTTACTTTTAGTAAGGCTATGTCATTGTGAAGACTTCCATCTGCAGAAATGCATCGTTTTTTTTTACAATGAAGGTTCAATCATTTTCCATTTCATACATACGAAGATACACATACATATCTATATAAAATCTTACCATCGTATATTATGTATTCCGGTTGGATGTAAATTTCTTCGATTTCAAATGTCCCCTCATATGAATCTGTTACTTTACTGTTCAAGTCACCAACTCTTATCAACAGCTCTGATTTCAAAAAACTTATAAAAAAGATGTTTGAAAATGGTTAGCTTTGGTTAAACTCGATAACATACTTGTAATTTGCGAAAGGAAACGCTCTAAAATCTTCTTCTCAAGAACAGAAAGTGTATTATTGGTCATATTTATATGAAAGCATCTGCAGAGGGTGTAGATTAATGTTTGATCAAATCATAACACTCGGAGGTAGGGAGGGGCCACGACAATCACAGTTTGCATAGAAATATCTAGGGATTTTTAAAACAAAAATCTTCTTCTCAAGAACAGCAAAGCCATGGTCGTATATACATGTATATGGAAGTATCCTCAGATAATGTACATTCAGGGGTAGGGTTAGGCCTCGATGAAAGTTCATACTTGTAGGGAAAAGTCATAATTAATCAAAAAATGCTTAAGCATCCTTAGTTAGTGTAGTTTCAATTTTGTTCAGTTACACCCTCTCCTCTCTTTCGCTGTCAGGGGAAGGTCAGGACAACTTATAAATGTATTTAAACTTTTCAGTTCTAAACCAATTTTTGGCTCTTCTGAGCCAAAGGCTCAAAGGGCTAATGCTATGGCCATTTGTGCAGTGTGCGTCGTGTAGTGCACGTAAACCTTTTAGAATATAGGTCATAACTCAAGAACCCCTTGTCCAATCATTGTAAAATTTGTCACAGGGCATCCTTGACCCAAGGACTACCATTTATAAATACTAAAATAAATTTACAATAAAAGTACGATTTGGACCCTTAAACAAGGGGAGATGATCAAGAAAATAAAACAAAAGTACTGGTTACTAAAACAGTCTTCTTAAAGGCCCTTTCACAATTGGCGCACGGGTACTTTACAAGACTTTGCGATTGGAAAATTTTAGCTTTGCACGAGCTATCGCATACGTTGCACGATGTCTCGCATTCATTGCATGTGTTTTAGTGGTCGCATCAGGTCTCCTCAATATAGTCAACATGCACACTACATTGGCGTCGGAAGCAAATTGAAAGTGGGGGGGCTAAGTGTCAGAAAAAATTTTTTGGTCCACCAAAAAAACCTGACAAGCAAAAAAAAAAAAAAAAAAAAATGGAATGTCTATTTCCCAAACGCCAAAAACCTATTTCGTGGGGGGGGGGGGCAAGGTTCGAAGTCCAGTAACAAAAAATTTTCTTCCAATCATCAACACTTTTACCAATTTTAACCTATACTATACTATATCTATGGAAAGTGGGGGGGGGGGCTAAACTTACGAAGACATGTTCAATTTCTATACTAAGTATATATTGGGAAAAAAAGTGGGGGGGGGGGTAAGCCCCCCCTAGCCCCCCCCGGTTCCGACGCCTATGCACTATTCAGACGCGACCAAATGCGATCCAAATTATCGCAATTCAACGCACGAATATTTGTACGAACGTTTTACAACGTTTTATGTACTCATAAGACTGATGCACGATTTTTAAGGATTTCAAGATGAATCGCAGCTGTCTTTGCGTGTATTTTGCGACCACGAGACTGTTGCTCAACATGCCTCCTGTAATCTTGCAACGTTTTACTACCATTGCTTGATTTATCACCTTCAATTGACATGCTTTGCAACAGGTATATATTATACCGTGTATAATTACAAGCATCTTAACAAGGTCAACTGAAGAGCGTCGGAAACGGGTGGTATTGTAGTGCAATTGTGTATTTGCGTCGGGTTCGGCGTCTCAGTTATTACATTATGTTGTTCTAAAATTAAACTCTGAAGCTCCCGGGTTTTTGGAGCCACGTGGTGCCAAACTAGGACCCACACCATTGCCAAAGCACCACATTGGTGTCAGAAGTGTTTAGTAATATCATATATTTTGTGTATCCTTTTATTGTTTGGAGAAAACGCTGTTTTCCGTGCTGAGCCAGTCCACGTGCTTGCGTTACAGAGAAGTGTGAACCCGTTCTCTGTCGGACACGCGTGCATCGTACTGGGTGAGGCCAATCAGATTTATAAGTTGTTATTAAATATCAGAATTGTGTGAATCCGCATTCTGTTTATTTTTCACAGTCACTGGTTGAAAAAAAACTTTAAAAAAAAACTTAAAAATAAAAATTGCTATAACAGTATTCTTTATAAGTCATATATATATTATCTTCACTTTGATGAGCTCAAAAAACATAACAAATTTTTTGGAAAAAAATCCACTTAAAGTGCCGTCAAGTTCCTGTGAAAAGCTACCAGTACTCATTTCAGACAGCCTTGGAGATACATTGAGAAGAAACAGAAATTCTTCAGGAATTCCACTGCAGTTTCTTACGTACCCAGGGGCAACGACTGCAAGTGCTATCGACAAGGCAATTCCGGAACTTGAAAAACTATTCCAGGAAACTAGACCA